>NW_010158970.1:11065-35752 GCF_000695765.1 Mesitornis unicolor | reverse complement strand
GTTCTGTGATTCTGTGATTCTGTGATATTGGTATTAGGTATAGAACTAATATCAATCACATGCAGTCACAATTTCTCTTTACTCTTTAAAAAAAAAATAAAAATAGAAGTGTCCTGGATAGTATTCCAGTTCTGTAGGTTTTTCATTTTTTGAGCAATGCCTATCCTTTGCTATGTGCTTCTCCTCTCTGCAGTAAGATAGAATAAAACTAATGAATTTTAAGTAAAATTGAGGAGTTTATGACATTTCTTGGCTCTGTACTTTCTTTGATACCCTGGGAAACTTGTCTGTTCTCCATCCTTACCGATACATCTTATCAGTATCTTATCTGTATCTTATCAGTAAGGTTGCCAGCCATTTTCCTTAAGGCTGTTAAAAAATTTTTTTGATATTTTGGCACTGAACTTGCCAAAGAAGTGGAAGAGTATGGAAGAAGATAATTTATTTAAATTATTATCTATCCTAGACTCTTCAGAATTTGATTGATTGAACACAGTCAATGAAATAAACCAAATCAGTGAAGGAGGCTTACAAGAAAGCTGGGGAGGGACTGTTTACAAGGGAGTGCAGCAATAGGATGAGGGGCAATGGCTTTAAGCTAGAGCAGGGTAGATTTAGATTAGACATTAGGAAGAAATTCTTCAATATGAGAGTGGTGAAACACTGGTACAGATTGCCCAGTGAAGTGGTGGAGGCCCCATCTCTGGACCCCTCTTTAGGGGTCCCTTCCAATGCATTCTATGATTCTATGTTTCTTTGCTTTATGTAAATATCATCTGTGGCCAATTGTGAATTTTAACTTTCATCTTCTAATGCTTCTTTTCCCCAGAAGCATAATAATTCATCTCTCTTTTCTCAGCTGATAGTCTGAAAACACGTCATGAGAGGGAGGGACACTGCCACACATCTACAGGTCTCTTCTGACCTGATGCATTCTACGATTCTATGGTTCTGACTCTAAATGCCTGTGTGGAGGGGAATTGGATATGATCATAGTGCTATAGATCACAGAGAAACACAGTAGGTAGAGATGCTGTTCAGTAAAGAATTTATACAGGTCTTTTCAAAGATGTTATGCATATGAAGACAACTGTGATGAGGTATCTTATGTCCCCTTTTTTTCTAACTGTTAATTGAAAAGGGTTTATTAGCTGCAATAAAGAGGTTATTATTGATGTGGGAGGTATTCCAGTAGCCTTTACAAATGTGGAACAAATACACACCAGTTTAAAAAAAATCTTTATCTATTGCTGGAAAAGGGACACTGCCAACTCTCTCATTCAAAGCTAGAGAGTGATTGCTTTATTGCCCTCAAACCAAGTATGTACAAATATTTATTCTGTGAGGCAGCTGATAAAGCTGATTGCACTATTGGAAAGGGCAGTACAAAGAACAGATGAATATTAGAATATATTGCTTAACAGTCTGTTTTTTCCAGTGTCACATTAGTGTTTCCATCAGCTAACTTCCTCTTTCTCCTGTAACCTCAGAACTGGCTTGCCCCTGAATATCCTTTGATCTTACAGCTCACCTGAATGTGTTGTAAAATGCCTATTCTCCTTAGATAAACTCAGGGATGTGCACAGTCCCTTACAATAATAACATTAAATACATTAAACGTGTAAATGAAAAATACAGACTATGCCAGTATAAATCCTTATGAAATGGTATGTCTGCATAATTTGACAAATTGCTGCCATTTCAGAATACTAAATATTCTTACATATTTTCATTCCTACTCCATTTCGTAATCCTTTTTCCATCTGACAAGAATTCACATGTAAAATTAATTTCCATGCTCAATTATCCTGTGACTTATTTGCTATATTACAATTCTCAATGAAGAAAAACTGTGATTTGAGGAAAAGGAGCAAAACCTTTTTGTTACTATTCTTGATAGAGTCCTAACCATTATGTTCTTTAGGTTTTGACTTTTCATTTATAGGATTTTCAGCTTTACTTTCCTCATAGGACAAAGAAGTCAATGCATTGAGCAGGCTAAATCTCAAAAAGTACCTGAAGAATCCATTGCTCAAATGCTTCATATCTGAAACACAAAACCTGCAATGTAAAAGTTGCAGTCACACCAAACAAGAGGGACATGCAGATTTTTAATGATCACTCTAATATGTTCATAATTAAAACAAAAAAACCCAAGTTGATTGTGGAAGATCTGACTTCACAAGTGCCTTGTCTTAGGGGTAAAGCACTCGTGTGTCTTATCTGTATCGGAAGGAATTAAGGAAAATAAATATTTGATTTTGTAAATTTACTACTTAAAAATTTTGGTTTTCAAAATAGAAACTTATGCTTAAGAATGTAAATTTGCACCTTTTTTTGTTTATTTGTTTTTCTTTTACATTGTTACTGATACTAGGACCTTTGCTTTAGATATGGAAATACATAAGCAGCATGACACTCATATTGAACATGGGAGGTGCATATGTATGTATATGTACATACTAGGCACAATTATATGTCAATATATATTCTTAGGCATAGTTGCCTGGTTATCTGCAAGAAATCCCAGTCCAGTATATACACATTCAGAAAATATAAAGGGAAGTTTGTGGTTGCTCCTTGGCTGCCTTGGGTAAAAACACTAATTTCTGTGGCCTGTGTTGTAAATAGAGCTGAAACTGAAATTCTTCCTTCTCATCCTCTGAGGATGGCAAGAGCCAGAGTTTTATGCTGCTAACTGTCTAAGACTACTTCTTCCCACCACTCCCTATGGCATAAACAAACACTTTAATAGCCAAATGAGAGCTATCTGGAAACAAGGCATGTTAAAACTTGCTGAAAAATCTCATCTTTTTGGTAACATTATGCAGTGTATGTAGAATGCTTGAGTGCGTTCATTCGTCATTTCTGAAATTTACGTATAGTTTTATCACGAATGAATCATAATGCAGCATAATTAGGTTTGGCTGAAATATGTAGGATGAACAGAATAAGGGTTAACTGCAGATTATAGTGATTTGGAGAGGGGTGGCGGTTTTAATTGTGCCACAAATTGGGAAAGAAATGGGTTGGCAGTTGGGTTCCTTAGTTTTGCCATATAGTGCTGAAACGGACATTTTCCCTGTATGTCACAGAGGCAGGATGAAATATAGAACTGGATGGATAGAAGAACATCAGGCATGGAAAAATGGATCTGTAAATCATAAAAAACAAGATAATTTTAAGCCTTTACAATAGATGTGGTCCTCTAATTAAAAGTGCATGAACAGAGAGGAGGAGGAATAAAGGACTGTGTCCTACCATAAACACTGGAAGAATAAACAGCCCTTTAAAAAAACATGTATACTTTACAACAGCATCATGTAAAATCCTGTTAGAGCAAGTAAACTCCATTTGCACTTTGCAACTCCAGTCCTAATTCTTGACAAATTTTTAGCTAATGAAAGTGGCAAAATCGTCATTATTTGAAACACTTAAAAATGAAAAAACTCAACATACTTTTTGTATGCTCCCTTCCTTCCTTCCTTTAACAACTAAGTATGGTCCTGTATGCCTACTCTGTGTAGCAAAAAATACAATCTGAATAGGGTCGCTGACTGGTTTGTCCCTGCTTTTCTCTTGATTTACTGTTTTTAAAGGTTTAATTTAATTATAGTACAAGGCATCTCACAGTGAAATAATCACATGGAGGAAAGTTGCATAACAAAAGTTTCTTGCATGTCTGAAATCTTTCTTTTTACCAACTCACGTCCCAAATGACCAGAGCTGAGGTATCTGTCTGAGAGTCAGGAAAGATGTGGAGTGTACTGATTTAAAAGTGTCTTTGAGATAGCATGATATCAATGCATCTAATAAAGCAAGCTTGATGAAGGAATAGTTTGGTTCACTTAAACGCTTCTTTATTTTCTTATTGCACCTCAGTTTCTTTTCTCTTTCTCTCTAGACTCTAATCCTGGGATGCCGTGAAACAGTACCAAAATTTTCTCCACTTCATTGATCTCTCAGATCCTATCTACTCTTCTGGAAGTACTACCATACACAAGTTACACTATGGTATCATTGATTGTACATTGTATATACCTTTATGTACCTAAGACCTTTCTGACCACACACTTCACTTTAAAGCATAATCCTGAATATTACTGAAGTGACATTTTGCTAGGATAGAAAATGGAATAAAATTGTATTTTTGAACCCTTCTTTTCAGATGTCTGGATGGGCTGGACAGCATGGACTACATGTACTGAGGAATACAATTTTCTATAATATTCCACTGCCCCAAATAAGAAAACTTGTAAAATCCAGTGTATTCCAGCTGAAAGACCAGTTTCTGCTGAGTATCACATTAGTATTGAGGCTCATGCTGTTTTTTGTGTAAGCTGATGACTAAGTAGATGCAAAAGCAAAGGTATATGATACAGTTTTATTCTTTATTTTGGGGGTTGATTCAGTATCTTTTAGCTAAACACATTTTAAAAATCTTAAATAAATGTGTTAAACCTACATATTATTTTTGGCAAGCTGAAAAATATGACTTCTGTTTTCAATCGACAGATAAAAATAGAATTACCAATAAATTAAACGATAAAAAAATGTTACGATTTTCTTTCTCTATTCTGTATTTGGTGTAATATGCCTGTTTTCTTTCTATTAGTTACTTAAAGTGCTCACAGAGAGCTCTACTCAGGAGAAATATCTTCTGTTACTTGTTCAGAAGTATGGAAGGGAGAAGGCTGTAATGCTAGGAAAGAAAATAGGGTGATCTCTATAAGAAAAAGGTATATAACTGTCTTTATAGTTTACACTTTCATCTATGGTTCACATCTCATTTATCAGAGAATCATAAAATCGTTATGGTTGGAAAAGACCTTTAAGTTCATCAAGCCCAACCATTATCTAACTCTACCATGCCCACTTCTAAACCATGTCCATGAGCACCATATCAAGATGGCTTTTAAATACACCCATCTTTTTTCTTTTAAAAAATATTTATCTGTAAAGAGAACAGTTATTTACACAGGAAAGTAATATTAGGAACATATCCATTGTGTTGTCTTTCTGTTTTCTCAAACACAACATCTAAATAACAAGACAGCTTCCAGCACTTGATCGCCAGTGACAAAGGGATCACAGTTCAAGATATTCTGTTCTAGCATTGTTTTCATTGAGCATATGGTAAGTTTCTGAAATAAAGAGTAAAGTCTTTCCTATGTAACCAGTAAGAAACACGCAGCATAGAAGACATATTCACATTTTCTAAAATACTCTTTTGCTAGATTTGCAAGCTCAGGGAAGGTACGAATTCACATCTTCAAGTGTAAGATTCTGAACAGTATAAAATTAAAAAAAAAAAGAATTCTCTGCAAAAGCCTGAAGCTAATAAGTGGATTTGCTTTGAAATTTTATGCTTCAGAACTGCAAAATACACGGGCCTTAGCATTATATCAGCTTTGAATCTTGGAAGTTAATACACAAAGAATGAAACTTGCTGGGAAAGTAATTCAGGTCAAGCTCAGGCGCTGGCGGGGACCCGAGAGCAGGAATTGGCGTTAATCGCCCTGAACCGCCCCTCCTGGAGCCTCCCCCCACGCTCCGGCTCCACGGGAGCTCAGTCTGGGTGCAGCTGGTTTGTCTTGGCCCTGTTCCTGAGTTTCGGTGTGGGTGGGGTTCTTAGGGTGACCTTAGTTTATCAGTTTGCCCGATGATGCCTGGGCTGTCGGCAAGATCTTTCGCTGTCACCACCCTGCCCCGGCGCCGCGGCTGCTCCCCTCCCCTTCCCCTCCCCTTCCCCTCCACCGGCCGGGAGTGTCCCTGCTCTTTCTGCTCCCCAGCAGCCGCACTCATCCATTATTGTGGCTGTGTCACAATGAAATTCGATTATAGTATTTGTTTTGATTATAGCATTTCACATTTTCTTTCTGCTGCTCAGAAACATAAATGTAAATTGTGGTTTTCTTTCGGTAATTAATAGGGATGTCCCAGAAGATTTTGCTGCTGCCTTAAATGAGTACAGCAGCAAAACAGAGAACTTTGTCCAGTTCCCATTGATTGCTTCTAGAATTGCTGATATGAAATCAGAATACTGACTTACCTTGTTAGAAATTGGTAGGTAAATACTCTATTTTTATAAGCAGACATACAGTGTAACTTCCACAGACTGCTCTGTGGACTGCATGAAGATTTGGAGGACCATCTGTGTTTATGTGTGGGAAAACAATCTTGTATAGTATGAGGCTTGCAGTGCCCCTGTTCTCTTACCGTGGTTGAGAAAAAATGTGTTTGCTTGTTGTGTTCCCCCACCCAGGGCACCAATGAGCATTTTGCTGCTTTTCCCATGTTTGCATCCCTTTGACAGTTTTCTTCTGTGATAATCATGAGACGGAAGGAAAAAGCAAGGTGTTCAGTGTGGTTTAGTCTGTGCACTTGATGTAGTGTAGTTCAGTAGACTGTTACAAGTAATCTCTACTGAATTGGTACAATTATATTTTACCTATGGATAGAATTTAGCTCAAATCTTGGTGAACTTTCATTAAGACTCAAAATGCACATGTCTAATGCCAAAGCTAATTTAAATTTTTCTGCCTTGTATATTGTGTTGCATAAATTTTGCAGCTGGCTCATGCTGGCCGAGGAAATAGGCTAGAAGCAAAGTCTAGATTACAAGGGTAAATATTTATTCTCACATGAATGGGTAAATCATTATGAGCAGATGCAGATCCCTAGAGTCTGGAGAGACTCCTTCCTTATTCCTAGAAACTGCATAGAAATGTATCAAAACCTAGCTGATCTTAAGAAATGGAGCTGAAATATTTTCATACTGGAGACCCCACTATGCTGATTAATTTCAGGAAAAACTGACAAGATGAACATGAGTGGAGTTTCACTGTTTAGAAAGTTCAATGAGAAAATGCATAATAAAAACACTAATAAAAATGTTTGGGTAACTCTGAATAGTTCCTAATTTAAACCTTTAGCTTATTCATAATAACTCTATCTTAACACTAAGGAAATAATTTTTCAACTATGCAAAAGCACGTGCACAGTTAAACTTTTCCATTCATTTTCCAGTGTTTCTTAAAAGTGACCTCTGATAAATGTGGTGAAAATTCTATGGCTCGTGTTACACCATCAAGCAAAGGGTTCCTTATGGTATGGCCTTTAGACTTTACTACTGTTTGAAAAGTAATCAAAACATTACCAGATTTCTTACCACTACATTCTGTACTTTATGTTGGTACAGTAAGTTAAGGAAAAAAAATAAAATATTCATATATTTAGTTCAACCTTTGGGTCAAAAATTTATCCCATTCAGATGTGTACTAGTCTTCCCACTATCTGTATTGAACTTAGGGCTAGATTCTAAAACCAGTTGAGGCACAACTTATGCAAAATTTGAATTTATGCATTTCTTTTAAAGGAGAGAGCTTAGCTTAAGTTAAGATAGGTGGCTCCTGACAGCTTCAAGTAAGTGTTGGGGAATTTTTATTGTACTACTTGAAGTGAATTAAAGACACATCTGTGCTTAAGCATGAAGTGATTTAATGAACAACGCATTGGACAGAGTCCTGCTGCTGTAAGTGATTCTACAGGGAGTCTGCAAAGATGTGGCATGAGCCGATTCCTTATACACACTTGTGGCAGCACCAGTCATATAATTACTAATAAATACTGTAGCATTTCTTATTTTATCAACAAGTGAATTTATTCTCCATTCTATAGGGTCATTCCATCTCTGGTATTACTGTTTCTATTGTTTAACTTGGTTCTGGCCTTCCTCCTGCCAGGACCACGTCATTCCTTGGTCTTCAATTATCATTGCTGGGTGGTTACAATTTGAATTTCGCCTTTGTAAGATGTCTCAAATTAAAATTTCTGCAGCTGTTTTTCTATACTAGATGGTTACTGCTGAATGCCTAATGATTTTAGGCACTCTGATTCATGCTTGAAAGAATGGCTGCCGTAGATCCTCATCTCATGCATCTACCTCTACTCTTTTCCTCTTTGCCTCATGCATTACGTAGAGAGATCTAAAAGAGTGTGGTGGATTGACCTTGACCAACTGCCAGATGCTCACCCAGCTCTTCTCTCACTCCCCTCCCTCAATAGGAGCAGGGAGAAAATAGGATGGAAAAGCTTCTGGGTCAACACTGAAGCAGGGAGACTGCTTACCAGTTAACATCACAGGCAAAACAGATTTGATTCGGGGAAAAGTAATTTAATTTATTCCAAATTAAAATAGATTTTGGTAGTGGGAAACAAAATTCAAAATTTTAAACATCACCTTCCCCCCACTCTCCCACTCTCCCCTTTCTCAGATCAATTCATTCCTTCATTCTTGACCTCTCTGTTCCTCCCCATTCCCTGACCAGGGGTGATGAGAGTTGGGGAAGTTAATCAAAACATAACAGTTTTTCTTGACACTTTACCCCTTCTCCAGTGTGAATCCATTCCATGGGCTGCTGTCCTTTAGGATAACCCTTCTCCAGTGCAGGCATTCCACAGCCTGTGGGTCTTTCAGGGCCTACCTACCTGCTCCAGCATAGAGTCCTCTGTGGGAGGACCTGACCTTGGTGTTTGCATTAGTGTTTCCCGCCCTGCTTGAGTGGTGTTTTTAACATTTCTTAAATATGTTTTCATGGAGATGGCTTCCTTATGAAGGTGTCTGATCTGCCTTTTAGTCAGGTGAATAGCAGACCTAAAATACACTTTTCTGAACCAAAATGCATCCTTCAAATGGATGGAGAATTCAATCTAAAGGTCCATCTTCAGGACCTAACTAAAAGTCCTCTTAAAATCTGTTGAAGCATTGGACTAAAGATCATCTTTCATTTAATTTGAGGAAAGGAAATAAAGAGTTCAAGTAATTTCCCAGATTGTTACCTAACAAAGAAAAAGTGTGCTGAGAGGAGGGAGCAGAGGCTAGTCAAACAAAACAATTCTGATATGCTGGAGCACTGTGGGTGTGTTACTGTACTCTAAAAGATACTGTTCTCCTGAGTTTCTGAAATCTTTGTACACGTCTCAAAGGAAATGGAGAATGTGGAGAAGACCTCTGATTTGCTTACATGGCAGGTGTTATGTGTCAGCTATCCACCAGGGTGGCTGTTGAAAACTTGCCTGGATCCATGAGGAGACTGCTTACATCTGTAACCCCAGCAGTTTTCTGTGCTGTGTTCTGCACAGGTATCTGATCTAAAGAGGAGCTGGGTTTTTCACTTCTCACGAAGACAATCTGATATGTAAACTCTGGTTTTCTAAATGTTGTTTCAATGTACTTGGGTACTCACATTCCCTTGCGAAATGGAGGCTTCACTATTTTAAGTGAAGTGATAGAGGTTTAGTACGATTCCCACTATAGGATTTGCTGGAAATGCTAAAGTTTATTTTTATATGGAATACCCTACTTTAAGAAAGCAGGCTGGTGCGAGAACAGATTGTGGTGAATATGGGAACGGTAATAGTAAGTAATATTTTTTGCTCTGTGTATGCAATCAGCATTAAAAATATTCTTAAGTAATGCAGGAGGACTGGCTCTGAAGCCGCTACGGCTGAAAAGCAGAATGCAATGGCAGCAAGGAAGTACCGGTGATGCTTTGCAGTGCTTTGTTCAAAGGCCGCAGTCCTGCCCGGCACCGCGGAAACGAAACCTGAAACTGACGGCCGGGAACAGAAATCGAAAGCGGGGCGTCGGCGGGGGTGGGCCGAGCGCGGGGGCGCCTTAAAGGAGGGTGGTGACGGAGCCAGGCTGGGCCGGGAGGCAGAGCGGGCAGCGGTGACAGGTACTGTCCGGGCCAGGGCTCTGGGAGAAGCCGTGCTTAGGGTTGGCTACTGTATAGGGTTTAAAGCTGAGACTGGGATTGGGGTTAGGGCTAGGATTGGGTTTAGGTCTGCAGGGGCTATGGTTTGGTTTAGGCATGGTGCTGGAGCTGGGGTTGGGGTTTGCATTAGGGTTGCGGTTGGTTTAGGGCTGGAAGCTGGATAGCATACAGGGGAGCGCCTGGGACTTTGCAGGCAGCAAGGGAGCACCCTCCAGGGTGGAGGGGCAACAGGAGTGCTGGCAAGGTGTCAAAGCCACCTGGTTGCCTATGCCCACACTGTAGCCCCGGGCATCTCAGATGTAAGTGTGTGCTCTGCAGAAAAGCACCAGTGTAGCAAAGTATTTAAGCCTTAAAAAAAAAAAAAAAGAAAAAAGAAAAAAGAAACATAGCAGTCCATACATGAGAATGGACAGATACAGTTTTGCTTTCTTTTCATTCTGAAGATGAAATAGTCCTTTTATGGTCTCAGGAAGATGAAGGATAACCATGTCTAAGGCATGTGAATATTGCAGTGGCAAATATTGCAACATTACATACTGCATGTCTGTTACCTGAATGTCTCCTTCTCTGGAGACATTCAAAACCTGCCTGGACGCCTTCCTGTGTAACCTCATCTAGGTGTTCCTGCTCCGGCAGGGGGATTGGACTAGATGATCTTTTGAGGTCCCTTCCAATCCCTAACATTCTGTGATTCTGTGATTCTGTGATTCTGTGATTCTGTGAAACTAAAGAAAATTGAAGCTCAGAAGAACTGAGCTAGTGGGGTGGAGACTGTGCAAGGTTATCCCAAGCTGCTTGTTTGTTCTTTAGCTCGAAGAAACTGAACATTGTGATCTCATAAAATGGGGAGTTACCCTAACTATTACAGTTGAATGCTCACTCAAGATTTGAAAATTCTACCCTTGAAAAAAAATAGAAGGAAAAAGCTAAAACTGAATTAAAAAGTGGAATTGATACCAAACCATGATTAGCTCCATAATGCAAAGAAGATCTTGTGGCATGCCTGCTTGTGACTGGGCTAGCATGAACAGGATGGCTAGAAGTCACTTGAATCAGGAAACATGGATCATTCCTTGGAGTGTGCCATGTCGATATGACTCATATAGCAAAATATGACTAACCTCCCCAAGTGTCCCTTCATGCAAAGCGCAAAACAAATGCAATGCTCCTTTAAGAAAGACAAAAGCTGATATATTCCTTATAGTTCACAAAATATGTATTGATTTTAAAATGAAAATATGTCTCACAGGGATGTTCACAAAATGATTTCTCATTTTTCTTAAAGTTGTATTACAGTGTGATTATAAAGTAGATAATTTAATGGTTGAAGTCAGAGAGCATACCATATTTCCTGAAAATTATTTCTTAATTACTTAGAATATTCTTTTTTTTGCATGCCAGAATCAAGATCTGTGATGGATTCTGCAGAAGGTAATTTGAAGAAAGTCTTTCGTAATAGTGCAAATGAGAATGCTAGTAATGATGATAATGATAGTGAGCATAGTGACAGTGAGAAAATAGGCTTCATTCCAACAAAGGAATATGAAGAGAATGGGAGTACAAGTGATAGCGGTGAGGAGGATGAGACCTGTGACAAAGCAGAAGCAGCCGTTATGCGTATGCTTAAAAAAGAAGAAGACAGAGAAAAAGAAGATGAAGACGCAGATTACAGTAACGCTTACAGTATCTCAACTGAGGAAGTGACACATCCGGCATCACAACCTGAAGACAAGGATTTCAGAATTCACCAGCACAAATGTGATCCCAAAGGCCCTGGTGAGGAGCTGAAACTCGCTTATGCTCATGTCTGTAGCTTTTATTGCAGTGTCTTAATCAATTGATGAGTTATGGTTATATCGTTCTATCAATAACCATGTATGTGGTTATTTTAGAAATAAGAAAACTTCTTGAATTTCTGGAGAAGTTGAGGCTACACATTTGGGCATCCCTATCAAGAGCTCAGTAAGTACAGTGGAGTTCATGGAAATAAATGTCATAAATGTTAATAAAAATAGTTTCTTTGAACTAAGTAGACATCACAGTGTAGTACCCATTAGAGAAAGAAGCTATGTGCTCATAACCTAGGTTTGTGAAAAACCAGGAGACCTAAGGCATACTTAGAGTTTCATACTTCCTCCAGCCACATGAAGGAAGGTTCTTAATATAATAGAAAGTTTGCCCTAAGAGTAGGGACAATCTGCACATTTTAGGAACTGATCTAAGATTTTAACTACTGGTATTCTTTTTCAAATTCTCTGTCATACTTTTTTTGAGCATGTTTCCTCACATGTTTTAAGGTGATTACTTTTACAGCATTTAAAACAGTGTTCCTACAAAATTTTTCCTTTCATAGATACCTCCTGTGTTTGTGAACGTCAGTTCTCATTCATGATGTTCTGCATCTTCACGTTCTGATTCCCTGCTTGATATGGAAAGATTATCAATACTGCCATTCACATTGACAGTGAAGTGTGTTTTCTGTATTCTGGAGCTGACATGCCAAAGAGATTAGTATTAATTAAATGCAAACAATTTAAACATGTAAGACATTTACATAGTAGTGCAAAAAGCTTATGTAATTTTTGTTCGTGAAGTCTACTCATTGCATAACAAACTGAGCCTGTATACCAGAGACTGTTGATCCCAGCCAGAAAGGAAAACTGAATCTTCCCAGGAGTGGATCTAAGTTGATGTGTATCAGGCATTTTTGACAGCCTTGAAGAAAAAAAGCATGTTGTTACTGTTAGAGTATGGATGTTCTCAGCGTATGCATTAGTATCGTAATATGTCATAGACGGTGTAGTATGTAATAAGACAAACATGAAAGCAGAAAACCTTTTCTAGAAGAGCTTGCCTCTTCTTCATATGGAGCTCCAGAAGTTCTTCTGACTCCTTGGCTTGTCCTGGGTGAAACATGAGTCCCTGGACTTTCATGAGTTTTAAAGATCTGGACAATGCAGTCAATTCTTAGGATATATTAAAAACTACTGAGGTGCTGCCACTTGCCATCTTCAGTGAAGAGGATTTGTGTCAAGTTTGACCTAAGACTGATTAATGCATATTGTATCAACTTTCATAGTTTTCTGAAATGGGAAGGGGATGAAGAAGTCTTTTAATTCTTTGGTCTCTTGGAAGAATGTATTGTGGTTGGATTCCTCTTGCTGTTAAGGTATATTTCTTGCTATAGACAATCCTTGGATGTGGGAGGTAGTTGTCATTGTCATGATAGTTGTTGACTTGCTATTTTTAGCTGGAAACTCAGGCAGGAAGGCTCTCAAAATATATTTTGTGGATATCTTCTGTGGGATATTTCTTATAGAACAGATTAACACTTTCTCCACTAGCAGACATGGATAAGAGGTGCCACATAAATCGCAGAAGCCTCAGATGCTACAATAGTATTTGGAGTTGTAATGGAGACAGTTGCTAATATATTCAATAACTGAAAGGACTGCAAGATATTTAGAACTAACCCTAGATCCAAGAAAGATTGATTGTTGATTTAATTTATACATTTAATGTTTAGTTGATTTAATTAACAAAACCATTTATTTAAAGATCTATTAGTAAGCAAATCTCTTTGGTTCCATGTACCCAACTTTTCTAGGAGTAATGTTATGTACATGCCATTTCCTTTTCTTTCAGGTATGTCAGTCTGTTAAAAGACTTTGTTGAGTCTGAATTCTTTGTGATAGATGGGGATTCCTTGCTACTTATGTTTTTAGATGAGAAAACACAGTATCTAAACTTCTTCTACCAAATTGAATGCTTCCTGCAAGATTTCACTGAAAAAGGAGCAAAATACGTCATTGTTTTTTTCAAGGTACTGAACAAGTAACATTTGTTTCCTGATTAAACCACTGCACTCCTTCAAAACCATCTGCTTGATTCTACTCAGGATTAGAAAACTTCATTGCGTCAACAAATATAACTGAATGATTTCATTGTTTTTATTTCCCACAGGAGGCAGAACAGATGTACTTTCCATATCCTCATTTTCTTTTCTTACGTACTGCAGTAATAGAACACCTGAGGCATAACACAGGCACCACTGTTCATACAGAATTTTCCAATTGTTTATCATCTGAATGGGAGATTTTCCTGAAGAAAAGCTATCCTTACTTCATCATCGTATCTGACATAGGACTGACCTCTCTCCAAACAGACTATTTATCTATCTTAATTGCTCACTCATTGTCAAAGAAAATCAATGTTGTGCTTGCTTCAGGACAGGAGTATGATATTCTTAGAGTTTACGGATATCATGTTCAGAGTGTGTATAAACACAGATTATTTTTTCAAAAGGTAAGTTACACAACTTTGTTGCTGATTTGCAATAGTACTGCTAGTTCTACTTAACAGATTTTATTAAAGTATCTGATTATGAGTATTATATTTTACATATTGAAATTATAATGCACTGATACATGGCTTATTGTATACATCTTTTATCTACTGGTCTTGAAATTCTTAACAGGCAAACATCGTGATAGGTGGCAAATTTCTGCTCTGTCCTCTGTAGTCTCATTTTACATCTTTGTTCACTTAAGATACAATACTCTCAGATACAGCCTTTCCCATATCTTCAGTATCACTTCTCTCTTTTGACTTGTAATAAGGAGGCCAAAGATGACTAGCACTTAGGCCAGGGATATGATTTTTAAAGGAGTTTTATTTAGAATAGATGTTTCCTGGTGGCTGAGGATCATTATGTATCTGTACGGTTTCTATCTGCGGCTAGTAATCCCTGATGCATTTTATCTGTTGACTTTTGCATGTGACACTGACTTCTGCACTTCTTAGTATAAACAAGATCTGCAACATGCCTGTGAAAATCTAGCCAGGTACAAAGAAGCATTCGTGTATCTGTATGAACATCTCAAGCTGAGCCTGAAAAGCATACAAAAAGAGGTAATTGGACCTCTTTGATATTTTGTCTTTTTTTCTTCTAAGGTTGACTGTCTCCCTCCATTCCTTTACCTGAAATTCTTATCCTTGCCAGAACTGAGAACTTTCTTCCGTATCCTGAAGTGACACTGAGTCTGAGAAGGTCTTATCTGTGCCCACTCTTCTTCACAGCGGCTTGAAGCTGTATCTTTCTTTAAAGCTCACTAAAGTAGGATGGTTCAGCTGGATAAGGGATATATCCATCTTGGTGGCTGCCTTTATCTTGTAGAAGGTGGTAACCAGACTATTCAGCAGAAGACACCATCAGTGCAATAAATCCACCCTTAGCCGCCTTGGGGGCTGTGGCTACAACCCTCCAGGCACACTGTGGCCATTGCCCCACCCCCGTGGCATCAGCTAGCTCCTGAGGGTAGGGCACGGGAGGGTGTGTTCAACAGCGATGGGCAAGAGCCAGTGCTGCTACCAGCAGCAACTTTGTCTGTAGAGACATTGCAAAATTGAAACCTCCTGTTGCAGCTGCTAAGTCTTGCACACTCTGTTAATTATAAAAGTATTCACAATCTGCAATTTATTTTTTCGTTCCAGAAACTGATTACAGTTGCAAGGTCTGTGCTTGCATGATTAAAGTGATGGATTCATAAATCTTGTTGTATAATATTTTAACCTTAAAAGTTTGATATTTTTATGTATAAATTATGCCTTTAGTGTCTAATATTCCCCTGCCATTTTCCCAAGTGTTAAGTTACACTGCAGTGTTGTGACTGTACTTCTGCTTTTGCAGACAAAGCAGCAAGGCTTCCTTGGACTTCAGTGGGAATTATACTGGTCCAGCAAGCTGATTTTATTCAGGCCAGAAAAAAATGGTGTTACTTAGGAAGCATTTTAAAGTCTGTAGAAACATGGCTGCATTGGTTACTGCTAACTTTTGTTTTATTATGATTATCTTTCCTGAGACGAAGTCAATAGTTAGATACCCCAGGATCAGAAAAACCTCATGAAGCAATGAGGGCAGGCATCTTCTCCCTCGGGACCTGGGCCATGGTAGCTCCCCTGGAGGTGGCAGAACAGCACCTGGTAGGCAGGGCCTGTCTCACTGCCCCAGCCAGGAGCAGGGCAACTGGGAGGCAGCTGCAACCAAACCCCCAGGCATTTGGGCACCTCGCTGGGAATGGGCTGAGGCCAAGACCAGGTTTTCAGCCTGCTGGGCTGTGGGGAGCTGAAGACTGGCACTGTTGCAGCATTGCTGGGGCAGGTCTTGATGGCCCATAACAGGTAAGATGGGGCCTTGGACAGCTGGGGTTAGTCCTCAGGATTTGGGCAAGGACATTCAAGGGTGTTGGTGTCCTCAGTGACTTGACAAAAAAAGAACTATTTTTACTAATGATTGTGCCCACTTTTCCTTCTGTAGTTTTCATATCCTTTTTTTTCTCTTCTCTGATGGAACTCTGTAAAGGATAAGACTTGACCTTTTTGTGTAATTTTTTTTATAGCGGTCATTTGTGCTATTCATAATGTTATGACTATAGGTTCACCAGACTGTCCATCTGCTGAAACTACTGTGGTCTGAAGGATCTGACATTCGGCGTGTGGTCTGTGTTCTTTCTTGTGCCGTGGGATTAAAAGTATACAGTGACATGTTGAAAAATGCAAATACTTCCATGGGAGCAAAGACGAAGCAATCTGTAAGCAAGAACTTTTAAAATAGCTTTTCAGCACAGTGACCATAAACTTTTTGGTACCAGGAGAGATGGGTGTCCTCTAGATCCCAAACTGAAGAGAGGTCCAGCTGCTTCCTTTATGACTGCACTCTGCAAGTGGTCTGCTTCAGATCATTACTGTGGCCACAGCTTTCCTAAAGGAATGTGGTCTGTTTGCGTGTGGCACTGTCCCCCTTGCCACAGTGGCTGTTCCTTGCGGGAGTTTTACCTTAGAAAGTAGTTGTGCTCACTATTTTTCTTTTCCTAAAGTTCAGTGGCATGCTAGCTTTTACAGAAGAATACATTTTTTTTTGAGTTAGCAAGGCACTTCAGAAAAAAAGGTTTCTTTCTAGATGTGGTCATGACATCATTTTTGTGACCATAGTACAACTTTTCGTCAAGTTAACACAGATGCAATGTACCAGTAATATTTTATGAGACACATAGTCAGTGAACTACAGGATAGCTGTGAGTGGTTAGCACAGCTGAATTTCTGTACTGACATTTTGCTGTTCAGCTGAGAGAAGAGCATAGGCTATATCTAGATATTAACTTTTCCTCTTAAAATAGTGACATTTCTAGCCAGACACACTGACAATTGTTTTGAAGTTTTGTCTTGATTTTCGTAGTCATATTCTTTTCAGAAAATAGATAATTTTTTTTTACATTATAACTTATCTGGATCTACCAGCACTACAAGAATATTCATTTTGAAGTAAGTGTATCCATAAGTAACTACAATGCACAAACTGTTTAAATAAATCAAAATTTTTAGCTGCTTTAATAAAGTGCAAACCACTGAATTACGTAGAGGTGAATGCAATTATTTATACTAAAGGATGTAGTCAACTTTTTATCTGTCATCTCTCAACAGGGAAGAAGTAACCCCCTATCCCCAGAAGAAGCAGCTGACCTTTGTAGAATGCAGTGTCTTACAGTGGCTTTTCTTCTTCATATGCCTCTTTCACAGAGAAGTCAGATGAGGATCATTAAGTCCTGCTGGACTAAGCAAGTTTTACCATTAATAAAAATGGTATGTGTAGCACTGTCTTACTTTCTTTGTCATCAGGTGCAATTGTTATTTCAATTTTCATTTTCCTTTATATGCTACTTTAGACACCTGATGAGATCAAAGAACATAATGTACCTGCTTGAAAGAAACCTTACTTGTTTGAAGAATCTTGTGAGCCACAAATCAGTGGGGCTAGGAGAATGTTTGGGACAGTATCTCTGTACTTGACCTCTTCTTAGGTATCTCCAGTTAGTGTTAGGGTACTGGGCTAAGTGGACCTTCTGGTCTCATCCAGTATGGGAAGATTGATGGCAGGCTATTTTATTGTTTAAAGTTGGTTGTTACAGTGAAGGAGAACAGTGAAGGCAGTTTCCTGCTCACAGACAAAAAAAAAAAGTGTATTGTTTTTCATGTCAGTAGAATCTGTGGTCCTTAATCGTGCTTTGGAGATGCTTTGATCCCTCCACATGAAATTATACTTCATAAGAATTAATTGTTTGCTTTGTTTTAACAGCAACAGTTATGTATGAATTTTGCTCTCACACAACTGAGAGATACAAATGATTGGAAATTGGATTTAACCTACCTGCCTGACTTAAATGATGATTCACTGCTCATAAATCTTGCTCATTACTATGAGGTCAAATACACTGAAGGTATTTATCTTTGTTGAACAGGTTTTTTCCTTTACATTTCTAACCTTATTAGGCTGTAAAATGAGAATGTAACCGCTTGTACAAGCAGAAACGAGCACAATTTTCTAATTACCCATATAATAATGGATACAGTTTATGGAATAATAGGGAAACTTTTTTCTGTAGCCAAATCTATAAATCCACATGTGAAAGTGTCTTTTACCAGTACTCTTTCAAAACATATTATCATGTCATGTCTGCAATGTACCACGTGTGCTTATGCAAAGAGTGCTATAGCATAGATAGTAAGAGCTCTGAGTCTTAGTTACTGGGTATTCACAACTGGAATATGAAGCATTTGCTTTTATAATGATACCTATTATTAGACACTAAAAAGAAGATTGAAGTTTCTACCCTGCAGGAAGTGAAGGTGAGAGAAACTCTAGCTGGGGAACTTGCAGATTTCCATAGATAATCTAAATCTGGTGTTTTTTTCCAAAATGCATCATCTCAGTGCATTTAGTTATTTATACCCTGGGCTATTAAAAGCTGTGAATGTACAACATTCTGTTCTAATTTGTTCTAATGACCAAAGACCTTGGATAGGAGTGAAGTCATGATGCTGCACAGGTGAATAGGTACGTTCTGTTTGAGGAAACTTTTATTTTTAAAGTGCCTCCCCCCCCACCCCCATTAATTTCTTTCTTTCTTCCCTGTGCAGGATTAGAGTTCAAAAAGGAGTTGGGGAAAGCAATAGAGAATGAATACCAGTGTTTATGGAACACTGTAACAAAATTGGCTGTGAAATACAGTTTTGGAGATGCTTTCCCAATAAGAAAGACCTCCCAACTATTTCTTGTAAAGGAACAGACATTATTTAGAGGTACTGACAATCCCACAAATTAGAAAGTTAGAAGCATGATTTTCATTATTATTACTGAAAGTTGCAGAAGTAGTGATTTGATTTTATCCTGATCACAAATCTAATCCATGCTTCATAGTTCCTCTCTTCCTTCCCTTCAACCTATTAGCAAAACTTGCAGCTGATGCCAAAATAAGTCTGACCAGGAATTATGGGTGAAATTCTGACTCCACAGTAGACAGCACAAGTATTGTTCCTGGCTTCAGTAGGATTTGAGTTTAGTTCCATGGTTGCTAGCCCAAATTTATTATATATATTGTAAAAAAACATGATTAGTGTAATACAAGTACTAGTAAAAAGCATAATAATTACTTATAAAAGTAACAATTATGCTGCAGGAAGACTGTCTCTGAAAAACATCTTTGTACATGTTGACAGAGGATTAAGCAGGTATCGGGCATGGGAGCAGCAAAAAAAGTAAAATATAGAATGGTTCTCCTAATGGTAGAGAGTCCATCCATCACTGTAGCTCACATTACAGTTCTTGAAGGTTGTAGAAACGTGACTTGCCCATTACTGTCTTAAACGACACCATCATCCTGTTTAGTAGCCCATAATTGGGGAAGTGCATAGTTGGCTCAGAGACTGTTTTCTTCCTTCATTTACAAGACCTTTTCTGAAGGTCTGAAAGGAGTAGGTAGAGATTTTTGCCTATCTTGAGAACCAGTTTTGTTACAACCTTCAAATGTTTGTTTTAAACCCATAAAATAGTATAAATAGTATAAATCTTTAGAAGAGGGAGTTGGTAAGAAATTCAGTAAAGGCTGGAATATAATTCTACTTAAGTTTGTGAGTGTTCATCTGCTGGTTTCGAGGATGTCAGGTGGGCAAAGTGGGCTCCAGTGGGCAAAAAAATACAGTTTCTTTGTTGCTGTGGGATATTAAAGCACCTTCTGGCACAGCATTTGTATTGCCTACTTCTGTATCTCCTTTGGAGACCTTGAAGACTGAAGCTGTGGTTAGACTTCAAATGTGGGAAGGATGCACAATGTTACATGTCGTCTTCAGTCATCTAACATAAGACTGTAGTCTTTATGGAAACAGTGCAGGAAAGTAGATGTCTGAGAGATGGGGTGAGTTTTAACATTCAGAAATTTAGCATAGGTATCTAAAATGGATTATAAGAATATCTATTTGGTAGCAGTAAAGGTGACTGCTTCATTCTTCTTCGCATTCTTGAAAAGAAACAGGAAAAGGAGAACTAGTGAACTGCTGCTTACCTATAGCAAATTTTACTTTATAGAATTTCATTTATAAAGTAAATTGACAGAATTTTCAAGTGTGACATGCAATTATATATATTCCTAATTAAATAATATTATTTTTTACATTGTAAAGTCTATGAAGAAGAAATTCCTAACATTGGACTAATCTCAGTGAAGTCTGATCTTGTTGAAGAATATGCTGGAGATGTTTTGAGAGACCTACCTGTTCTAGAAAGGTAATATATGAGTTTTATTCTAATGAAATAACATTATATAGGCTTTTTTTCAACCCCACTGAACTTCACATTTGTATTATGCTCAATTTGTACAAATGTAGAAGTGCTTTTGCTATGAGTGGGTAAAATTTCATATTTCCATGTACTGATGTAAATATTAGCAGAAGGTTCAGGACAAGAATGGATAAGAGTCAATGTATCCTTTTTTTCTCATACTGTTATCTGTTTGCATTTTAGCCTTTGATTCTTATTCTACATTCTGGAACTATTTTTCTAAATACAATTTTTATTTGAAAGGCTGTATCCCAAATTGTGAAGCACATATTGATTTCAGGAAAAGAAAAACATTAAATAAAAATACTGAAAAAAGTAAGAAGAGATCATCCTTTACATTTGCTCTGCTACTTGTGGAAGTGTGTTCTGTGCTGCACAATGAATATTTTTTAGCCAGTGTGATTTATATAGTTACATTGTGTTCTGTGATTAATCTGTATGAAAATAAGTGGAAAAAAGGGATTTACTTTGTTTGGTAGTAATTATTTCCAAAAAATTGAGGCTGTCTTGACACACCATGTGTGAAGTAGAATTAAACCTTATGTTGATTTTCTGCCACAGTAAAATGGTGTTTTGATAAATACCCAGTTTTTCGAATGTTTTGAATGTTTCATTAGAGATGCCGAAAACCACTTTTATTTTCTACTCTGTTTAATATTTGTATATATCAGCAATGATCCTGCAGTTACTTCACTTCTTAAATACAAGGAATTTGATGAGCTTCGTCACTGGCATTCTGGCAGACCCTTGACTGAGGAATATGAGCGAGTACGGTGCAATGCTGACGGTAAGCAAAACTAACACAAAGCCCGTGTGTCTGTGTTGACTAGAACAGTACTGTAAATGGTATAATGGTTTTTGAGAAGGACTTCTTGTTTCAGAAAACATTTGCAACTGTATAAATACTTGCCAAACTAGAGCTACTGCAATAGCTAAATTATACTTACTCATGTGCCTGTGCATTATGTGTATGCATTGCGCATTATCTTCAATATTTCTAATGAGTATAACAGAATGCACACTTGTGGCCAGATGTTCATGATACTTTCCCTTTTGCTTGCAAAACGCTTCAGAGGCTTATATAAGCAAACTGTATGTACTTGTGCAGTTTAATATTTAAATATGTAGTTTGTATAACGCTTGGTAAGCACATCCATACGTGTGCAAAATTTGCTCAGAGGTTTGCACAGTGCGCACATAGTCCATCTCATCTTTTGAGAACAGAATTAAAATAAGAATTTAAAAAAATTGTTGTGGTGTAACCCCAGTGGCAACTAAGCACCACACAGCCACTTACTCACTCTTCTCCACCCCAGTGGGATGGAGGAGATAATCAGAAGAGTGAAAGTGAGAAAACTTGTTGTTTGAGATAAAGATGGTTTACTAGGTAAAGCAAAAGCTATGCATGGAAGCAAAACAAAATGAGGAATTCATTCACTACTTCCCATCAACAGGTAGGTGTTCAGCTGTCTCTAGGTAAGCTGAGCTCCACCACGCGTAACGGTTACTTGGGAAGACAAACACCATTACTCCACACATCCCCTACTTTCATCCTTCTTCCGTCTAGTTTTATTGCTGAGCATGATGTCATATGATATGGGATATCCCTTTGGTCAGTTGGGGTCAGCTCTCCCAGCTGCGTCCCTTCTCAGCTTCTTGTGCACCCTGTCTCATTCCGCTACTATGGATAGACCAAATTGTGCAATATCTCTAGGTCAGAATGCAAGAAAGCGGCTGGCTTCAGGAATTCAAAACAAAATGGAAATGTCTTGTCCCACTACTGCAGAGAGACCAAGTTGAGCTGGGTCAGAATTCAAGACATGGCAAGCTTAAAATATGTCTTATATAGATTATTGGCAACTACAATCTACAGGAGTCTTGGCAAGAGATTTATCAACTACTATGATTTTAGCTAAATTTGAGAAGAAAGAACTTCTCTTCAAGAAGAGATAACAAGAGAAAGGAGAAAGAAAGAACAGAGAGAAGCAGCAAGCAAAACAAACAAAAAGGGGAAGGGAGGAATAGTCACCATCATTGGTTCCTGTAATGTTTCTGTGAGGACCTCTGGTGACAGGTGCACACTTCACAGAATCACAGAATCACAGAACGTTAGGGATTGGAAGGGACCTCAAAAGATCATCTAGTCCAATCCCCCTGCCGGAGCAGAAACACCTAGATGAGGTTGCACAGGAAGGCGTCCAGGCGGGTTTTGAATGTCTCCAGAGAAGGAGACTCCACAACCTCTCTGGGCAGCCTGTTCCAGTGCTCTGTCACCCTCACTGAGAAGAAGTTTCTTCTCAAATTTAAGTGGAACCTCCTGTGTTCCAGCTTGTGCCCATTACCTCTTGTCCTATCATTGTTTGTCACCGAGAAGAGCCTGGCTCCATCCTCGTGACACTCACCCTTTAAATATTTATAAACATGAATGAGGTCTCCCCTCAGTCTCCTCTTCTGCAAACTAAAGAGCCCCAGCTCCCTCAGCCGCTCCTCATAAGGGAGATGCTCCACTCCCTTGATCATCTTTGTAGCCCTACGCTGGACACTCTCCAGCAGTTCCCTGTCCTTCTTGAACTGAGGGGCCCACTTGACCCCTGTTGAAGGTGTCTTTTACGCTTCCACATCTGTGTTGCCTTGTCAATCAATGACACAGGAAGGGCACACCTTTACATGTGATTGTAAAACACAGACACACCTTTACATGCGACACATGTACTCTGTAATCCTAATTTTCGTTTTCACGGGTGTCACCCGTTATATGCATTTGGCCAATAATGAAGCAATAGGCCATTTCACAGTTATTGAAGAGTGGGATAGATCTTGCGAGAAGGCTGTTCCAACCCTCTCCCTTCCCATGCCCAACCTTATCTGCTTTTCAAGGTCTTCTGCTTGCATAGCTTATCAGTTCACATTCCCTTGTTGGCAACATCTGTCTCTGCTTAATGTCTTTTCACAATGAATGTTTGAGGCAAATAAACATTAGGGGCTTCACACACCCCCAGCCTACTCACTGGTAGGTTCGTGTGAGAGGCAGAAAAGGCCTTGACTCTGTGTAAGCCCTACTTAGCAGTAAGTAAACACTCCTGTGCTATCAACACTGTTTTAATCACAAATTCAAAACATAGCCCCATACTAGCTACTATGAAGAAAATTAACTCTATCCCACTAAAAACTGCAAAGAAATAAACAAAAGTTTTTTGTATAATAATTCTATAAGCATTATAGTTTACTGTAAGTTTTTTTCCAGTTTGAGGTAGTAAGGAAAACAAACCATGGGTTTAGTTTTGATCTTAGATTTGCATGTTTACATGAAATGAAGTATACAGTACTGTATGTACTAGCAAGTACACAAAATTTTCTCTCAAACATGTTCCCATCATCTGTTGCATTATACAGTGAATTAAACTGTGAGAAACCTACCAGGAGTTGAGAAGTCATGGATTACACAGAATCACAAAATCACAGAATGTTAGGAGTTGGAAGGGACCTCAAAAGATCATCCAGTCCAACCCCCTTGCCAGAGCAGGATCACCTAGACTAGGTCACACAGGAACGCATCCAGGTTGGCCTTGAATGTCTCCAGAGAAGGAGACTCCACAAACTCTCTGGGCAGCCTGTTCCAGTGCTCTGTCACCCTCACAGTAAAAAAGTTTTTCCTCATGTTCAAATTGAACCTCCTAAGCTCCAGCTTGCTCCCATTGTCCCTTGTCCTGTCATTGGACATCAGAGAGAAGAGCCTGGCTCCTTCTTCCTGACACTCGCCCTTTACAAATTTATAAACATTAATGAGGTCACCCCTCAGTCTCCTCTTTTCCAAGCTAAAGAGACCCAGCTCCCTCAGCCGCTCCTCATAAGGGAGCTCCACTCCCTTGATCATCCTTGTGGCTCTGCGCTGGACTCTTTCAAGCAATTTCCTGTCCTTCTTGAACTGAGGGTCCCAGAACTGGACACAATATTCCATTCCACAGTATTCCATATTCCAAGATTTCTGTTGGTACTTCTAGTATTGCTTATGGTTTTCATTCAGTAACTTAGAAATGTAGTTTCCTGAGTGGGTATTTGCACCACTTGACCTATGAAGCCAGGGTTCCATCTTTCTGATGGAAACCTGCTCGTCTTTCTGACTGAATGAGTTTTTGCATTTTTCTGAGCACTGTGATTTCAACAGGAAGTTTGGAGAGCATAATCTGCATAATAGAAGCTGGAGCACCTTCTGAAATGTTGGAGTTGAAGGTTTATGTT
>NW_010158970.1:0-11051 GCF_000695765.1 Mesitornis unicolor | reverse complement strand
TTTCCCTTTTCTGCGATGAGTCTTTGTACTCAGAAACTGACTCATCATTTTGATTTTAGGGCAGAGAGAAACACCTAGGCTTGAGTGTGGAAGTATCCATGTGCTTGGTTCAGTATCTTCAATTGGCTAAAATAATTATTCTTCCAGCAGCTTTATTTATTTATGTTCTGATGACAGTGTCTTGTTTTCATTGAGAAGAGGTCTCTGAATTGCCTTCCTATTTTCATGAACTGTGTGAGAAGCCTAGGCATTTTGCTCAAGTAGTTATAATTTCTTTCCAAGCATTCTGCTTGTTAAGTTTTCCAGTATTTTTAATGTGCGCCTAAAGTAGTTTGAATTTGCATCTATTGTCTGTCTCTCAGATAATTCAAAGTACTGTTGTATTTCAGTGAGTCTTAGTAGCCAGCCTCTTCTGAAATATGATTTTGGCCCTTTAGGTCAATGAGGGATTTTTAGGAATTTATCCATTACCCAGGTATCTTTTCTGGGAAATACATTAGGCTGGAGAGTTTTTTAATCAATTATACTTGTTTACAGCAAAATCCAAAGATCCAGAAGAAAGAAAACAAATACAAAAGTTACAGACTTTCCGTCATTTTTATGGAAGCACTTTGGAAGACAGCACTTCAAAAACTATTGTTCTTCAAAAGGATGCATCAGGGAATGCTAATGCTGCTGTCAAAAAGACACAAAAAAAGCATGTGAGTATATTCAGGTTGCTCTTTTCAGATCTTCTTTTCTATTATCCAGAAAAGGATTTCTACTGTATGAATCCCACAGCTGAAGTTTTATCTTTTGAGTGCACTGATAGTTCTCAGTTGGAGAAATTTAAGTTGCCTTTTTACTTCATGTTAATTAACTAATTGGCAAAAGTTTTTTTGTTCCTAGTTAGGAATACTGATGAGTGATTATATTTTAACAGGCACAAGTAAGTTTAAAAAATCAATAAATATGAACTCTGTAAAGTTTAATAGGTTTTTGGCTGATGGCCAGTTATTATAATGTGGAGTGAAGGAAACTGGAGTTCATTAATTTAATTTTAATGTAAGAAACTATTAAGAAATACTGGAAAAACCATTATTCAGTTATTTATTTCCCTTCACTATTTGGAAACCCTGTGAAGGACCCTGTAGACATTGCAATTAATCCTAACTATAGGAACGTTGTCAGACATCACAGGTATATGTAGCATGTACTTTCATACTCATGAACAATACTGAGCAATAGTAATTTGAGTAATATTTCATAATAGGCTTTACTATGGATTACAGATTATGGCCTGTTGAATTACTTGTAAAAGTCTGAATATAAAATAACTTTGTTAACTTCAAGTACAGTTGAACTCCTTATTTTATTTAACTTATTGAAAAGCATCTCAATATGATCAGAATTGCTATTGTTATCTTTCAGCCGTATTTTTCTGTATTTGTACTTTTTTAATACTACTGGTGAAGCTTTATACTGACTTAAAATGAAGCTTAGGGAAGCTGTTTTGATCAACATATATTGATATTCTGAAATTATATCTCCTTCGGAATGAAGTACTATTTTAAACAATTCACAAAACACAACACATCTCACAGATGAACTGAACACTATAATATACCTGCTGTTATTGAGTTTATGGATTAACATTTTTTAGATGATGCCTGCATACAGTGATGATTATTTCTAAATATCTTCATTTTATTGGATAGAAAAGTAAAGCAGAAGCAATTGCAGAGGAAAACATCAGGCGACTGAAAAGTAAAGAAGAAAAGAAAGAGGAGGAGCAATGGAAAGCCTTGCATATACCAACTGAAAAGGAAATAAAAGCAAATCTGACTGTTGGAATAAAGAAATTGGAGAAGTTTCTCAAGACCCTTAAAAGTAAATCTGTGAAGTTCAGTGTAGAAATGACAGCACTGTCCATCTGTTTAGAAGTGTGGAAGGAGCACTGCAGAAAGCAAGGTGTGGTAGACAAATTCATATTCAGTAGTCAACTTCCACTCCCTTTAACCAAGACAGTGATTTACTTTCAATATTCTCAGCTGGGATAAAGATGTACAGCCCTGTTTCAGGAGCATGAAAGGTGTTTTTAAGTATTATCAGGCTCTGGTTCCCTTTTGCAATTTCAAGATCCTTTAAGTCAGCCCTAAAGTATCCAATTAAATTAGATTGTAATTGTTTTCCTTTTTTGCTTTGTAAACATTGCATACATAAAAAATCTATTTTATTGTATATATCCTTAATGTTTATGGATCATGCATGCTAAAATGTATCTATATTGCAATGAATTGTTTAATTAGCTGAGGTGGTTAGCTCATAGTCTGAATGATGATGATTTGCACAGAAGGCTGTGCTACCGTGATTAGTGGCATGCTCTTTCACCAGAATTAACTTGTTCGGTCCATACCCTCAGTCAAGAGAGTCCAAACACACACTGCTCTAAACATGTTGAGGAATGTTGTAAACATTGGAGTAAAATACGTTGCTAATAAGATTGAGTAACAACTGTGTGGGTCATGAAGGTGAAATGGGAGAGCTCAGTTACTGTGTAGATGTTGTAAGTATGACTCCCTTTTACAGCTGAGTGCATAGAAGCAGAAATATTTAGGTGCTTGGTCTTCAGCGGCACTCCTTGTAGAGGTCACAGAACTGTGGATTTTCTTTGTCTGGTTGCCTTTAAATAAAATTAATCTTTAAATTGTCATAAATATGTTTGGACAGATAAGGTCTCTTCTAAAAGTACCTAATATCAGAAGACTCACAGTGATACAATCAGCTCTTAAATAACTCTAGGGTTTTTTTTCTAAGGTAACAAATCGAAAGATTTAAGCAAAGCTGTTGAAGTCATGAGGAGAATTCATATCCTCCTTGAAAAATATCAAGATGTCTTGGACAAAGCACATCTACAAAAGCTGACCAGATATCTAAGAGTTCTTGGATTTGAGAATTTGGCATGCTCTCTATCTGGCCAGGTAACTTTATTGACTGTAATCATTCTACTGTAACTGAATCTGTAGCTGAATATCAATGGCATTTCCTTAAGCATTGGATGGCGCAAAAGATCTATATTGATTTTGTTTTATTTTGTATTGTGCCATAAGATTTGGAACTTCAGATATTAATCTTTTTTAGTTCCATGGATACATTTCTCTGCCTGATGTGAGGGCTAGTTGTACAATAGGTCGCTTCCCCTTTAGTATATAGAACTTTATATGGCTGCAAAGATACCCCTTGAAACATGCATCAAGATTAATCTGCTGTAGCTCTGTCTGCCTGAGGCCTTAGGTATCTCTGAGAGGTACCTGCTGTTCAACTCATCACATGTAAAAAAACCAAAAACTTTTAAAAAAGCGAAGTGATGAGCACCTGCTTTCTAATAGGCCCAATTGTGCTACTTTAGAAAGGGAATTCTTTGAAACAGGCAGATGAAAACTATTCTGTTTGTTGTTATGGTGTTACTGATCCCCTCCGAAGGAAACAGTTTCAGATACTGGATTGCTTGTTCTTGCTAGCACAGCTGAGACCACTGGTAGCTACATTGAATTTGGCTCTGAAGTAATTTCTCTAAGGATTGGCTGTATGCTTTTCTGCATGTTAGCAACCTGCCCACTCCTGATTTAGTGTTAAGAGCACTTTGATATCTTTGTGTGTAGATGGAATATTATTAGGGAGAGGGGATGTTAAAGTGGCTCTCAGACAGAAGAGGGAAGATGTAACTCAGCCTGCAGAATATGGAGTCGATAGAAAAAGGAAAGAAGTTTACAGTGAACTGTAAAACCAGTATCAATCACTTCAGTGTCTCATTTTTCAGGCACAGTAGATTCAGGAATTTTTGGATGCTTATTTCTGGAAAGTGTTTATCATCCTTCCTTGAGGATCACAACTAAGGAGTGAGGGAAGAAGTGATTGTTTTGTAAGAAATTTTCTTCCCTTAAGGAGTGGGAATTGTTTGTCTCTTTCTATGTGAATTTAACCAGTGTACAATGATTGTTTGCTCTTGACTACATAGGTATTTTAAGGATGTTTGGTGCCTCAAATGAAGTGTATTACATTTGAAGAAGTAGAATTGTAGGATCTGAGAGTCTCAAAAGGTCTCTTGTAACTCTTTGTAGGTAGAAGTGATATGTTGGTAAGTTTAATGTCTTGATCAGTCAGTCCATTTTGGACCTACTTTTGCTTTTGCAGCTGCTTGTTTCTGATTGTTACTATTGAAAAGTTGGTGGAATTTTAGGAATAACTGAAATTTTCAGGAGTAACTTAAAATATTTCTTTCAAGAATTTGAAGAAGTGATGAAATCTCCATCCTTGGAGATAGTAAAAACTTGGCTGAACGCACCCCTCAGTGACCTGATCTAATGGCACCTGCTTCTAGCTGTATTAATTTATATCTAACTATCCCTGACAACCTAAATTACTATGTGACTTTCTGATCTTCTGGTATATGTTGTAACATATAATGCTTTTCTACACAGATTTCAAGATCAGATGTTGTAACCAAATGTGTTCATGAACATTACATTTGGTATGTTTTAGGGTATACAGGCATTTTTGAAAAACACAGTGCTTTACAAAATTTGGGATCACAGTCAGTCTTTATGGTGGATTTCCTTTTGCAACTGTGATTCACTGCACAAGGAGTCAGAGCAGGTTGAAGAAAAGAGACATAAATATAGAATGAGAAGGCTCTGGCAGGCAATACGTGAAGAGACTGAGCTTTGCCTGCTAGCCAGTTTTGTTAGCTCTTCTGAGACCAAAAAAACCACCAACACTACCATGGGCTATGGAAGATATATTATTTTTGGAGCATAGTCTCCTTTGGAGAGATACAAACATAACCCTGATATAAGGCTATATGGTGTAGATTTCTGCAAGTAATTATTTAAAAATCACCTGCACTTTCATATGTTTTTCAAAGCTTGCAGACTTCCACAGAGCAAAAGATGTGCTATTTTCTTAATCTCTTGCTAGCTTTCAGACCAACTTGAATTTTCATTTGGCTTTATAGACAGGAGAAAGTGATAATCAGAATATAAGTAACTATGCTATTGAAGTGGGTCCAGCTCGCTTTCAGCTACAATACATGGATTATTACTTGCTTAGAGAAGAGAGAAATGATCCAGATTCCCGAGTGCAACATTTCATACCGGATACCTGGCAGGTAATGAGACACGGATTTTTTGCATAAAGTTAATGGAAATGATCTTTGAAATTTTTTTTCATTTAAAAATACACATTATTATACTACTTGTCAAAAATAGTGGTCAAAATACTTGTCAAAAATAGTGGGTTTTATCAAATTTAATTTTTAAACAAATTTAACAAATTCAATAGATAATTTTGGACTGTATTTCATATTCTTTCTACACTAAGAGCTTTTCTACAGAGAGCTTGGCCCAAGGAATTCAACATAAGAAATGCTGAGTCCATGGGATTTTACTGCTTATTACCATATTGGATTGTTGTAATGCCCCATTTGGATAATCTCTAACTGTTCATCCTCTGCATATTTGTCCCTAAAGAATTACACATAGTATGAATTGAGAACTTTCCTGTCTAAAGCAGAGTAAGTCTAACTCAGATTTTTTTTTTAGTTATTGGACTGGAGAGGCCAGCTGAATTTGATGCTTTGCATGTCCGTATCTGCAGAACAGTTATTTGCTTGAAAAGCAACTTGGGACTTTGCATAGGTGCTGATAGAGAAAGATAGGGTTAATAGGGTCTCTTTCCTCTTCTGTACCCCTTCCCCCATCTTTTTGCAGACTTATATAAGGTGGAGGAAGAAAACAATAGAAGAGAAAACGGATTAATAAGCACTGTATGCTAGGAGCAGAAGAGAGATTTGGACAGTTTTATATTATAATGCAAGGAAAAATACTTTCTTCTATAAAACAATGATGTTTTTGGAACTAAATTATACACCTCTGCTTTTATTTTTTAATTTGAAAATGTCCAGGTTTGGAAACAAAATGTTCTGGCATCTGTGTCTTAGATCAAAGAACTGAATTGACAAGTTGTAATTTGTAGTTCCATTTTTTTCTGCTAACAATTTAATAGAAAAGAATACAGTCATAAAATGACTAGGTTAACTTTTAGGTAGTCTAAAATCTGTATATGAAGTATGTAAATCTGCATATATTGAATACATGCAAAAATAAGATATGTTTTCACAGGAAGAGCTGGTTTACTCAATAAGAGCTTCATAACAAGACATTTTGACATAAGTAACTGCTTTTCTCTTAGCGAGAACTTCTTGATGCTGTAGATAATAATGAGTCTGCGGTGATTGTCGCTCCCACTTCATCAGGAAAAACATATGCATCATACTATTGCATGGAAAAAGTTCTGAAAACAAGCGATGATGGAGTAGTTGTGTATGTTGCTCCTACAAAGGTAAGGCTGCATCTTACTGCCTATTCTGTATGTATGACTGGTATTCCTCAATATAATTCTGAAACTGTTTAGGCTAACTCATTATAGTTACAAACATACAATATATATCAACAAATATAGTTGATACATATTTTTATTAGAAATGCTGTCCTTACATTCAGTTTTACATTTATTAGAAACAGCATGTTTACAAAATAATCTTCAAAATTTTTAAGCTCATGTAGAGTTTTTGTCTATTAGTATCTGTATAGTTAATTTAAGGTCAGAAATACTAATACATACAAAAGTGCATGTTAAGTAGATAGTGAGAGTACCAAAAACCTACCAACATAGTAAAAGTAATATTAAAACAGAACAATGACCAAGCAAGTCAAGTTGTCTTTTTCTAATTGAGTTCACTGTTAGATGCTTCACGAGACAATTTATGAAACTCCAGGCAGTGGAATATTTTTTTAATGACAGCTCTATCCTAGTAGTTAAAAACTGACTTAAGTGCTGAGGCACAATGTTTTGATTTCTTCAAAACTTATTTTAATGTTCAGTAATATAATTCTTGGATATTGAATTACATGTGCTGTTATTCAACAGCAATCTCTATGGATTGTTTTCTAGAAGTAAAATAATTTTTTGTGTGTTTATACTCAGATTTGGCATCAAAATCATCTTTTCATTTGAATATCAGTCTGGGTGGATAAACATATTTTATATGTGTAGCCTCAGGATGTTAAAATCATTAAAGTGCTTGTAGATGCAGTAGAATGTGTTGTATTTTTAACTGCTTTGAAAATAATTAAAATACAGAATTAATTCTCTTTACACAACATTTTTATTTTTCTTTGAAAGCCTTGGAGTATAACTGAAAATCAAGTACCACATCTTTATAAAATTAACATTGTTGACAGTCTAGATATAATAGTACATTATGTAGTACATTATAGTCTAGTATATTAATATCAGTGCCAAAATTGAATGCTTTTATATGTCTCAGAATATCACATGCCCCTAGACATACACTATCCCATTTTGTTAATGACCTGCTTTATTTAAGGCCCTTGTAAACCAAGTGGTGGGAACTATATACAGTCGGTTCACCAAGAAACTTCCGGATGGATTGGTAGTGTGTGGAGTCTTCACACGAGATTATCGCAATGATGTAATGAATTCTCAGGTATATTTGTATGCGTGTTTTAACACATAATAATAATAATAACTTCTGTATTGCATCTGGCTTCTGAAAATGTTAATTCTAATTATAACAATTGTGCCATTACTAAATACAAAGTTCAGGAAAAATCTAAGCATACCTCTAACTGCTTACCCAAAACATTCATTCTATGGTATACAACCTCACCTATTCATCCTTAGGGGACATGCAGTTGATTACTTGCTCTGGTTAGAAGAAAAAACATTAAAATCCTTTGGTTGTCTGTATACAGCAGATACCTTACAGACGTCCAGATAGAATATACCAGTAGCTCTTCCCTTGTCCACTGATGTAGTCACTCCATCATAGAAGGCCACTAGGTTGGTCTGTCTTGTAGTAGGGAGCTGAGAACTGGACACAGAACTCCATGTGTGGCCTCATCGGTGCTGAGTAGAGGGGAGGGATCCTCTGCCTTGATTTGCTGGCAACACTCCTAATGCAGCCCAGGATACCATTAGCCTTCTTTGCCACAAGGGCACGTTGCTGCCTCCTGTTCAACTTGGTGTTCACTGGGACCCTCAGGTCCTTTTCTGCAGAGCTGCTTTCCAGCTAGATGTCCTCTAGCATGCACTGGTGTATGGGGTTGTTCCTCCCTAGGTGTAGGACTTCTCCCCATTGAACTTCATGAGGTTTTTGTCAGGCCATTTCTCCAGCTTGTCTAGATCCCTCTAGATGACAACGTGACCCTCTGGCATATTGGCCACTCCTTCCAGTTTAGTGTCATCAGCTCTCTCCTCATCTACCAAGCCAGTTTCATCATAGAGATTGGTTGAGGTTGGTCAAGCATGACTTCCTCTCAATGAATTCTTGCTGAATACTCCTGATAATTTTCTTGTTCTCCATGTAGTTTTGGAAATGGTTTCCAGGATTAGTTGCTCCATCACCTTCCCAGGGATCAAGGTGATGCTGACCAGCCTGTAGTTTCCTGGGTTCTCTTTCTTGCCCTTCTTGAAGATAGCAGTTACAAATCATTCATTTTTTCTTGCTTACCTTAAAATCAAGTACATATATATTTTCAAATGCTTTTAAAATATAGAATCTACTTGTAGTTGATTAGTCATTTTACTTGAAAATAATGCTTTACAAACCTTTGTTCTTAGATACTAGTGACAGTGCCTCAATGTTTAGAAATCTTGATGCTGTCACCTTGTTGCCAGAAATGGACCAAACGAATACAATATGTTATATTTGATGAGGTAGGTATCGTTTAATAGTAACCAATTTAACAAATACAGGCAAAATCTTGAGAAAAAATTGCCAATTACTTATTTTTTAGTTACATACATTTCTGCTGGTAAAAAAAAACAACTTTCAGAAATATTAATTCAGATTTACTTGCTTTTTCCTGTTCGCTGATAGTATTTATGTACTCCAGTGAAAGAACTTAAAACTCTGTTAGTCCTCAAGAGGACCTACAGTTAAGTTGAAGCTACCAGGAACTTCCTCTATTTCTCTCAAGTCAGTCAACTGAAAAACTAAAAGCCTCCACTGTTGTCTCAGTGGCACAAATAGAGAATTCTACACTGAGATCATACACATTTCATATCATACAGTATATGCCAGTCTTTCCAGAGAAAAAGACAATGATTAATATTGCTAAATTTAAAATTTCCACTGTATTCTTTCTCGTATATAGAATTAATTGCTAATAATGCCAGTGAGTGATTGTAATATTGAATTATTGAAATTTAGACTAATTTGCTAGCCACTGAAATCTGGAGAGGGATTTACTGGACATCTGATTTGAATCTCATGATCATTTGCTACAACATAAGAATTATTCAGTACTGATCTTGCCAAACTTCTGATTTTTGCAAAATGCAAACCAACTCATGTTATGGGTGCACTTTGATAAAGAACACCACTTCTTTTCTTTTAATCCTTTTTCCCAAAATCATAGGTCCACTGTCTTGGTGGTGAAATTGGAGCAGAGGTTTGGGAGCATCTTCTGGTAACAATTCGGTGTCCGTTTTTGGCACTTTCTGCTACTGTCAGTAACCCGGAACACCTAACTGAGTACGTGTGGAGTTTTCTTGCTCACAAGAGCATATTTAAATTGGATATGAGCAGGTTTAGATAGAGACATCAATTACTATTGGGAGGCAACTGGTTTGGAGCTATATTGTTATATGTATTATGCCACCCTTACTATCTCAGTCGACACAAAACAACACTGTAACTCTAGGGAACTAATATTCCTTCAGACCCTATAGTTGAGCTTGCAGAGGAATTTAGGAGGCTTTTACATCTGTTTGAATTGCCAAAGCCTGATAAGCACACTTGTCCATCAAAAATCAGGGAAGACACATGCACTATTTACATATACACATATATATACACATATATATATTTATATATATATATAAAACAGTGCTATTTAACATTTTTTATTAGCACCCTGGGATAAGCTGGAGAAAATTGCACTGAAGATGATGAGAGACCAGAAATTCTATAGGAGAAATTCAGCAAATTGTAGTAATTAACTTATTATAGCTGTAATAATTTTCTTAAAATGTTTTTTACAACTCTTATTTTATTCTTGCACTGTAGGTGGTTACAGTCTGTGAAAAGGTATTGGCAACGTGCTGAGAATACAATAGGAAGAAGCTCTACAAACTCTGAAAAGAACTTTACAAGAAAATGTAGAGTGAAATCTAAAGTACAAGAGCAAAAGAAATCGTATCGTGTTAGACTAGGTGTGTAACAGAATATTTTGTAATTAAGAAATAAATTTTAGTGTTACTTCTGCAAAAACTTTAATCATGGTGCGTGAATTTTAATATATTTTGGTTTGGTTTTTCTTTTAAATAATAACAAATCTTGCAGGTTTACCTACTTGCTTTTAAAAACAATCAAGTGCATCATGATGACATTTTGGTCTCTTCACAGTCTTATATGAAGAAAGATACAATGATTTGGAAAAGTATGTGTGTTCTTTAAAGGGCAGTGATTTTATCATCGAACATTGTCACCCCTGTGCTGCATTAACAGTCAGTCATGTAAGCATAATATTGATGTCAGCCTTGTTTAGCAACTGTTACATTAAGGCAACATGGATTCCATCAAAATTATTTCTTTATATTTCCTTTGTTTAAACTTTCCAGATTGAGAACTATGGTATTCCTTCAGATCTTTCTCTGTCTCCAAGAGAGAACATCCAGCTTTATGACACAATGGTAAAAGTCTGGCAAAAGTGGCCAAGGGCACAGGTGTGTATGCACAGCTGTGGGCAAAATATATCAAAATAAATAGTACTGCATTGTTTTATATTAATGTTGTTTTCCAGGAGCTAGATCCAGAGGAGTTTGTCTCTTTCAAGAATAAAATAGTAATAAAAAAGACAGATGTGAGGAAATATGAACAGGAACTGAAGAAGGAACTAAGCAAATGGATTGTGTTTGGCCAAAGACAGAAGGTAACCGTTGTTGCAGGGTGCTTTCTTAAGGTTGTAATAAATATATAATAATAA
>NW_010158969.1:0-14783 GCF_000695765.1 Mesitornis unicolor | reverse complement strand
GGCTTAAGCTTAAGTTGGGGTCAGGCTGGCCTGGCCAGGCAGGGCCAGGGCTGTGCAACCCGCACCTGGGGCTGTGGTGATTGAGGCAGATGCTAGAGTGAGCCAGAGCATGCCCTGCACCCCCCTTAATTACATGAATTCGCAGGGGCGCTGATTGGCTTGGCCCTGGTCAGAGGTGGGTCTGACAAAGGAAAAGGGGGCGCTTTCCAGGAAACTTCATAAAGGGCCATCTCTGTAGCCCTTCCCCCATTACCAAAGACACAACCAAAAAACCCCTCACAGAAGACCCAATACAAATCCTTAGAAATCAAAATGAACATCAGACAGAGCAGACTCTTTTTGAAACAATAAATATGGGCATTTCTCTTAGATCACTCCAGGAAAGTAACAGGAGAGAAGGGAGAAAGTAACAAGAGAAAATGTACCAAGTTGAAAATTCATTAGTACTATTGCTTTAGCTAAAAAGAAGAGGAATTACAATTTCACTTAGAGGTAAGGGACTTTACACAGCAAGTAGGCATTCCCACCATCTTTTATAGTTGTCTGTTTATATGAGAAGTCTGCCTGCTAATTTGTGTTAACAGCAACAGAATAGAGGTTTTCTCTCCTTGCCAGAGGTAAGTATTTCTGCTACTTTTCTTAGTTCACATTTTAAATGTTGCTTGTGCTCTCTGTCTGTTCCTTTACATGTGGACAATGCAGAGAACACATCATGTTTGAGATAGGTGCCATGAAAGTGCTATAGAAAGAAAAACCAGGGAGCACCTTGAGTAACTGGAGAGCAAAATCTTTATTAATAGGAGAAGGAAGTAATAAGAACAGGAGTAGAAATAAAGTTCATTGAGAAGTGGATGTAATCTGAGATCAAGGAAAGGAACTACCAGTGTAAAGCATCTTGATTTTGGCTGGTGTTGAACTAGGGGGAGAGGTGATGTGAGAAGCTTGTAAGTAGCTAACTCTAAGGCCAAAAGGCTTGCCATATGAGAACTAGTGCGTGGAAAAGGAGAGTCATGGTATAAGTTTCTATAGTGATTTTGCTTTTTGTTGTGGTTTTTCCTTCAGTCAAGTCAGAGGTAGCAACACAGACATGAGTTATCAGAGCACAACTAGCTGACCCTCTCTTGCACAGGTCTGGTTAGAGGCATGTTCTTCTGCTTTGTGCCATACAGAATACGATGCTAGCACTTTTTCCTCATTATTTTTTCTGTGTAGCTGTGAACAACGTTTTTCAAATAGCAGTTTTGGAAGATGACAGTTAGTTACACTGCAATAACGAAGGCCTAAGAGGCCATAGAAGGGCCAGTAAGGGATTTAAAATATCAATTTGACATGGTGAAAAGCCTTATTGTTGCTTTAAGAGGACTGCAAATCCTCAAAAAATGTACCAAAACTGATTTACAGAGAGAGGAGGAGGGAGAGGTATGTGTTTGTAGTGACCTTGGGACTGAACACTTACTTTGGGGATTTGGCAGGAATGGTTTGCAGCAGAGAAATAAAAAGCATGTGTAGTAAATATACAGTTACATTTGATGGCTGGAATGAAAACCAGAACTTTAGCTCTTATTTTAAAGTTCTCTGCACATTTTTCTACAAAGATCATGATTGTCATTTGCTTGCTAAAGTAGTTGTTCTCTTCAGTGATGTGCTTTTAAGCATCTGAAAATAGCTATGGAAGTCAGAGAACAGCCAGCCAAATACCATGTTCTGCCTCTCTGTTGGTACCCTTACAGAGGTTTTTCAGCCAAAATAATTTATATGGCTGTGCTAGTAAGCTTTTCATAAGGAGCTGTATACCCCATAAAGGAAATAGGCGAGAGAGAAGAATAAGACTGGGTATGTAGTAAGTAGTGAGGAAGTGTATTTTTCACTGCATTTGTTTACCAGTTTATGTAGGCAGCAATAGTATTACAACCTGGAAGAAACCAGCACTGCAGAAGCATGTGCTTAAGCATTTTAGCACCCACTGTGCTATACGCTCAGGTGAACAGGGTTCCTTAGATTTTGTCCCTGTTGCTTATTCATCGCACAACTGAGAGTAAGTTGCTTCATTTTCGTATTCTTTGCCTTCTATACACATCTATATCTTAATTGGTGTGGTGTTGTTTTAGGAAAGGTGCTAATAGACCAAACTCCCCTTCCGCTCGTTCCTTCTCTTCCTTTCAGAGTTTTGACGAGTCACAGCTGGAAATGGAGCTTTCCTACAGGCTGAGCTCTCAGCCTTGGTTATGAACCATTTTTCAGTTCACTGATGTTTGAGTGCTTGGGTTATGTCTCCAGCTTCTCAGCCAAAGAGAGCTGGTGTTTAAAGACGCTGAGAGCCCCTCTGCTTGCTCACCATCCCCAAAACTGTTGCTAGTTCATGTTCACTTCATTGCTAGAAGCAGCTGTGGACAGTTAGTAGAAAATACCTAATCATGAAAGGAGTGAGTGAGAATCTGTGTTCTGGTATGGATACTGAGGAGAAAATTAACAGGCTATTTGAGATTAAACTTAATAAATTTATGAGAGGGTTTGATTGTGTAAAATGTTTCCAAGCAACCTTTGTTCAGTAGGCTAGATTGTCTGGTATGTACCCAAATTGATGTTTTACAGTGTTTTGTGACATAATCACATCAATGACTTGGAGAAAACTATTGAAAATTTTGCGTTTTATTCAGAACTGAGGATCAGGTGGAAATGTTTTATCACCTTTTACAAGATGCTATAGATGGAGCAGTATTTGTATTAGAATGTAAAAGCTGGTTCTGTTTGTCGTCTATCAAAGACAAAAGTGGATTATAGAAGGCCTGGTGTCCCTGGTTTGCCTTTTGATCATGAACTGGGGGACACTACCTTTTACCAGAAAATCATAGAATCCTGTGGTTGGAAAAGATCTTTAAGATCAAGTCCAGCCATAACCTGTCCACTACTAAACCATGTCTCTAAGCACCTTATCTACCTCCAGGGATGGTAACTCAAACACTTTCCTGGGCAGCCTGATGACCCTTTCAGTGAAGAATTTTTTTTTTAATAACTGATCTAAACCTCCCTTGGTGCAACTTGAAGCTATTTTTTCTTGTCCTATCACTAGTAACTTGGGAGAAGAGACTGACCCCCATCTTACTACAACCTCCTTTCAAGTAGCTGTAAAGAGCGATAAGGTCTCTTCAGCCTTCTTTTCTCCAGGCTAAACAACCTCAGTTCCCTCAGATTCCCCCTTAAGAGCTGTGCTCCAGAACCCTCACCAGCTTCCTTGCCCTTCTCTGGACACACTCCAGTGCCTCAATGCCCTTCTTGTAGTGAGGGTCTCAAAACTGAACACAGTCTTCAAGGCATGGCCTCACCAGTGCTGAGTACAGTGCTGGTCACACTGTTTCTGATAAAAGCCAAGATGCCGTTGGCCTTCTTGGCCACCTGCGAACATTGCTGGCTCACATTCAGTCAGCTGTTGACCAGCATCTCCAGATTGCTCTCTCACAAGCTGCTCTCCATCCACTCATCCTCAGGCCTGTAGCGCTGCATGGGGTTGTTGCGACTGAAGCACAGGATCCAGCACTTGGCCTTGTTGAACCTCATACGATTGACCTCAGCCCATTTATTCAGCTTATCCATGTCCCTCTGAAGAGCAGAGCCCACAGCAGATCAATGCTCCCACCCAGCTTAATGTCATCTGCAAACTTATTGAGGGTACACTCAATCCTCTCATCCAGATCATTGATAAATTATGTTAACATCTCTATCATTAGAACATTTTGTTTATTGCACATCAGAGTAAGGTAAGTAGTTGCATTTGTAAAAGCACATAAAAATAGCCAGTTCTAAAAACAGATGACATGTATCTTGTTCTTCAGTTAACTTCCAATTTCTGGTGAATAAACTAATGGAATACCTTGGAGGATGCTGTGAACTAGAATGTATTGTGAAGTCATTTAAAAAAATCATGTCAATAAGAATTTAGAAATGAAGCATTGTGTTGGAAAGATGTAGAAGCAGTAGAGAGAGCCTGGAATGAATTCAAATTGCAAAAACAAAGGAGAGATCAATTAAATCTTCCTCACCAATTACTTTAGTGCTCTGAGTGCATACACTTGTATCGTACAGTATTCTACTATGACCGTCTGCTAAATGTCTGACCTTACCCATGAGAGCATCTTGTTCTTCTAGAAGTTAACTCACTGATTGTAGTGGGTGTGGGAGGGATGAGGGGGAGAGAGAGAGACGGTGTGTGTGTGTGTGCTGTTCTGTCCACAGCATAAACAACTACCAGAAGATCTATGTTAAACTCTTATAGTGCTGTCACTTAATTCTGTGTTACAGTAACTATGAGAAATTACTAATGCAGTGCTAAGACTGCACGATTGCATTTACAAGCTTCTTGTGGTTGTAACTGAGAGTCAAGAGAAGCATTAACTCAACCATGAACATCTTTTCTGACATAAAAAGGATTATACAAAAAAAATAGTAAAACGGTAACTAGAAAAAAAATAGAAAATGTCACAAGACCAACAGATTAACATCTCTTCCTCTTGCCTGGGCGCACACACTGTGAATTGTGTAAATGAGCAAACTGAAAGTGCTATTAACATATATATTTCTGTTTCTGGGGTTTTTTTTAATTTTAGAAAAATGAAGAAACTGGTTTGAACTGATCTAGTTAGAGCTTGCAGGGTATAACCTCCTGTGTTGTTCTTCTAATCAATTGTGAGTTTCTGTTATATCTCTGAAATATGAGATTTTCTCCGTTATTTGGAACCCTTATGGATAGAAACTGTAGTGCCAGTCAAGATAGTTTGGACCAAATGCGTGGTAAAGGAACAGTGCTTCACTGAGCACTGGTGTTTTGTAGAAATGTATGACATGAGCTAAATTCTGTATAAAGATGTCTGAGGAAAAAACTCTGGGCTTGTGAAAGCTATGTGATAGGTGATTTTTTTAATCTAAATAGCAGTTACTGGTCATGGTGGTTCTAATTAGTTGTAAGACGGTTTGAAGTAAACTTATAATGGAATTGGCTTAGGTTTTATGTCACTGGAGACTAAGTGTCAAAATTTCATGGAAGCTTTTGTTTGTATTTTAAGCTCATTGGATCAGGACCTATGTTTTTGCAGAGTGCCTTGGACTGCACAGAGAAGTTGTGGGGTCTTCACAGGCTGTCACTGCATACAGAATGTAGCTTGCTATCAGCCTGACCTAACTTCCTACCATCACTGTGTCCTTTGCAAACTGACTTTCAGTTTAGTAGCTGATTACCATCAGTATCAGCATGAGTGCCTGTTGGTTTGTTACTGTTTTGGTGGCACTATTATGCCTTGGAAAGCATTTATCACAAAACTGTGTTACAGCATCCAGTGCACAAAATCTGTGGGTAATGGTTCACTGAATCAACTGATATTCTTAGGGCAAAATGGCAAAGATATTGGGCATATGTAATAAGTGACTAGCTTTCATGTTAATAATAGGTACCCCAGCCTGCGATCCAATCGAACCCAGAGAATACCAGCTGTGCTTTTAATGTATGTGCAGGGGTTATGTTGTTAGGTGGTGAGGGAAGGGAATATTCTTCATCAGCAATAGTCATGAAGAGGAGAACGTGACTGAGTGGTGTTTGGCATTTTTTCTTAACCATCCCATGAAAGCATGTCCAATGTGCAAGTGATGATGCTGGGAGTCTGCCTTCTGCAGTCTTCCCTAGACATGGAAAATGGGTTGCTTTGGATGTGCATAAAGGTGGTTGTCATTAGCACCTCTATGTAGGAGAGAAGGATTACACTGTATGGCAAGCATGGCCTTCAGAAGGTGGGAGAAAAATTGGAAAACCATAGCTGAATGCTTTTGGGTGGGCAAAATGGATCTAGTATTGTAGAGATACCCCCAAGCTGTCAGTTAATTTTTCTCTTCTCCTTGCTTTTAAATATAAAAGTGAGACTAAGACAGTAATGAAATAAAAATTAAAGTTGTATCCACTTGCTACTTCAGTGTGACTATGCTCTTCATGGCACCAGGTCTTTAAGATGTATGGCAGAGAGAACCTACATTTACTTCCACAGCCATGAAGATGCAGGCATCTTCCTTCTACTGTGCAGGCAGTAGTGCATGCAGGTATGATTGCGAAAAATGAGCAAATACAGGAAAAAAAAATTTAAACATCAGTTGTATTGTGAAGCTTGAGATGAGATAGTGAAAGTTTAGGATATTTATGAAAACGAGTAAGGGAAGGAAGGGTCAGGAATGCTTTAACCAAATCATGTTTTTGCAAGTGAGCCAGCAATGAAATTACAGCAATAATATTTATGGAACATAAAGACTAGCCTATTTCCAACAGTAAAACTAAAGAAGCAGAATTACGAATCATAATTACATAGGCAAAGCTGTAGGGTGGCAGAATTACATATGCAAAGCTGTAGGGTGGAAAGTAGGGAGCAAATTACTTGCTTTTTTAATCATCATTTTACTACAGAATGGAACTGAGGGGAAGAAAACATCATATGACAGTTGGCCTGTCTATGTTTTGCTGCAGCCTGTTCAATTCCTCTAGAAATGCTGATGTCTTAACTGGAAAATGGATAGTTTCTCAAACTATGTTATAATCACCTTAACTATGAATGCAGCAGTAATCCTAGCTGTTAGAGAAGACAATAAAATGTGTGGTCTTGTGTTAAAGGAGATACTTTTCAGTTTGTGACTGTGTTTTGCTTTTAGGATCATTGCTCAGTTGTGCTATTTTCAGCCTTGTAATACAGGCTATAAAAAGCCGTTGCACTGACCCACTTACTGTCTTTCATGTTCAGTGTGGTATGTGGATATTGGTACCAAAATGTAAAACTTCTCACTTGTCTGATTTGCCCTTGTGGCAGATGATTGCTTTGTCTGCAATAACCTCAAAGTGTAGAACACTGAAAATAATACTTATGCAAATTGCACAAGACAACTGCTTTGAATAGAAGGAAAAGACTTATAGAGTGTGACTGACTACTCTCTTTATAAAATAAACAAAACTAATAAAAAACCCTAATCAAGATTATTAACTGATGCTTCAACTTTCATTTAATCATATTAGCTTTCTGCTTGCAGATCTTGATTGCAGACTGCTTCTCAGTATGTTTTTCCTTGGACGTCTCTTTACCATATGTTAGTGAGAACCAATGTAGAGCAAAGTTGAGTTGGGCTGATTATCCTGTGCAAATGCAGTTCACCCCAGCAAAGAGAACTCTGCAAAATCTTGTTTCTCCCTTGAAAACCTTGAGCTCCCATTAATGGCAGCCAAGCAGTACTGTATTTTCTTGAATTTTAGTGGAGTTCAAATAATTGCAGGAAGCTTTTCCTTCTGTACTGAGCTGAATTCTGTTTTTTAAATCTTTTTAATTTTTTTTTTTAATTAAGTGTTTCATGTGAAAGAGCATAACTGAAACATCTATTGCCCTTGCTTAGGATTCTGGCTTCTCCTTTAAGACTTGTATCATAACCTTGAGGATTTCTTGTTATCCTTTAGTTGAGAAACTTGTTTCATGAAGGTCTATGTCCAAAATTATTATGGCTTACCACTGATGCTTAATAATGGTAAGACTGATAAAATGTGTGTGTGGGATTGTGATACATCCCCAGGTCTTAGCTCAGAATTTTAAGCTCACTTTGGAATGAGTGGTGAAAAATCTCTGGTAGTTGCTGCCTATAAGTCATGTTATATCCAAAGCAGCTTAGGGGCAGATGGGTGTGAAAGATCTCAGTTTGTTTTTGTTGATTTACTTTGTGCTATTTGGAAATGTTGAATGTGAGGCCAGGTTTAGGTTCAGCTTACTGAAAGTCTAGCAAAATGGAAGCTTTCTGTGGATAGAGCCATGTCTTAATGGTAGTGAGCAGCCCTTTCATCTGTTCTTGAGACTGCCACTGATTTGGTTGGTGGATGACTCAGAACAAGGTGTTTGACCTCCGAATCCTCTTTGAGTTGCTGCCAATAATACTAGCTGTCTTGGTCACAAATTTTGAGGTAAACTAAGTTATTGCTCTATTTGTCTTGAGAAGTAGTTTAAAATTGGCTGTCATTTCCTGTTCAGCTGAATACAAATGTGATGAGATTCCACATTAATGTCATCCTTGTGGTGAAATGCTGCTCCTGTATACTTCTTTAAGTAGTGCTCCTGTATACTGTTTTAAAATCTGAGGACTTTTTATCTTTTTAAAACAAGCAATGTCGTTCTCCATTGATCTGCAAGCTGCTTTTTATTTTTAAGTGGTTTGAAGGATTGTGGGTACTAACATGTGCCCAACATGCAATAAATAAAATAGGCTTTTACAAAATAGTCCCTGGACTAATTATCAAACAGGAATTAATTGAGTTAAAATGTGATAATTCATGAAAAAAATAGTAAGGCTGGACTATACTTGCCCAAAGGCACTAAAAGATGCTAATGATTTGTTCATTCATACTGATGGGATGAAAATTAAGTCAAATCTGATGTATCTTTGCAGCTTTTGGGTTTTATTCAGTTTTAGTTCATAGGGTAGAATTGCATGTGGCTGCAAACCTTTTTTATGTGGTGGACTTTGTTTGTTTGTTTATTTATTTTGGTGTTTGTTTTTTTTAAGACCACGAGTTCAACAACAATATGAAGCTTTACAGAGTTGTTCCTCATTGATTCTCCCCCATTTTCCATACTTTTCTCATCAATAGGGTGCTCAGTACACAGACCTGCTGTAGGATGTATTGTGGATCTGTTTTTCATGAGCAATGTTATGTGAACATGCAATGGCAGAGTTGTGCTGTTTGACTTGGGATTAATTTTTGTGGCTTGGCTCTAGTATGAAGTAGGCAAAGGGAATTACACTGTTTCAGAAAGCAGTTAAGAAAGACAAAAATAGTTCCTTGCCTCTCTTAATTTTATTTCAGAGATGCCTATAATAAATATCTGCAGCTACAGTACTTCAGGGTAAGTAAGGACCTGTCCCGGTTTGAGCTAAATAGAATTAATTCTCTATTTAGTGATTTTAATTTTTCAGTTCAGTCTATTCTAAGTGAGTGCACTTTCTGAAACTAACGGCCTGTTTTTCCAGACAGTGCTCATTTCTACAGGTGATGTATATATGCTGGATGTTTACAGTTACTATGTAAATACGGCTCTTGCTTATACTTGTGCCTATGGAGATCAAGGCCACTGCCACACCATGGGTGCCATAGTGGGGTGTCATAAGTGAGGTGTTGCACTTGCGGGAAGGAGTGGACAGGACAGACGACCCAAAACTGACCAGCAAGGTATTCCATCCCACATACGTCAGACTCAGTATGAAGCTGAGGGACCACAAGGGTCTTGCCCTTTTTCTGCGATGGCCGATGTCTGAGCAGAACCCCGCCAGTTTGTCTGCCTCCGATCCCAATCTGTGCCTTCCTGAATCCTGCTCCCTCCTGGTGCTGGGTCTGCTCTGGGACTTTTCCAGTGCCTTGCTCCGCAGAGCCTCTGGTGAGGTAATCATCACTGGGGATGGGGGGGAGGATGTGATATTGGTTTTGTATATATATTTATATAGATTTAATTATTTTCCTATTTACATTATTATCCTTCAATATTATTGTTTTATTAAACCTGTTAGTTTTATTTTACAACCCATAAAGTCTCTCTTCCTTATTTTCTTTCTCTTTGCCTTCTGGGGAGGGGAGAGGGGTTAATTGAGAGCATCTGTCCAGGATTTAGTGGCCAGCCCAGCCCTAAACCATGACAGGATCCTTAGTGCGAAGAACTTTGTTTGAATAAGTCACAGTTACAAGTTCTATATATATTGAGAAACTCATGGAGAAAGTCGTGCTACAGTGTACTTGGGATCCTATGACATAGGACAGTGATGACTCTCAACTCAATAGGGTATTTGCAGATAAGGAGAAACTATGATGATGTGTGTATTATACAGAAGAAGGGTAATCTAGAGAGCAGCAAATGCTGTCATGGAGAGTCCTCAAGTTACACAGAGAGCTGTTCATAGTTCACTTGTGATCCAAAATCACAAAAAAAAGTAAGGTACTGTATTATTAAGTGTCTAGGGTACTGTGAACTTAAGTTACTGTGCTAGGGAAAAAAAACCCAAATGCATGGAATTCAGTAGAGCAGCATAGTTTCACCAGGAAATAGTTCTGTAAAGTCTCCCAAAAGGAGTTTGAGCATCTCTTCTAAATGAAATATGAAGCTATTAAGCTGCCATTAGCTTGAGTTGGAAAAAAGTGTTCTTTGTACTGTTAGTCATGTTATTGATGAGAGGGTAAATGAATAAACTGTTTAAAAGATCAGAATTTCTGTGGTCTTGGACAATACACTGAATAAGGTACGTAACTTCTTTAATGTAGTAAGTCTTAATATCACTTTTGTTTCTGCAGCTACTTGTATAAAGTAGTAGCACAAGACATTACCCAGTGACTGAGATTTTCACTTGGAGGATATTTGAGTAACAAAAATAATCAGTCCCCACATACATTTCTACAGAGGCATTTTTCTAGCTGTGGCTCAAGGTTCAAGGAGTTAAATGTATTCTTAATACTTAATTTAGTGCAACAGCTGACTCAACCAAGGGACAATGTGTAGGTGCCAAGGAAACTCTCACAAGTTGAATGAGCTACTAGCTTCTGGGAACTTCATCCTCATACACATGGTGCATATTAGGGGCTCTTGTGGGAAAATTGTATTTTATAGAATATGAAGAAAAAACCCAGCGTAATTCACAAGATGATCAGAATACAAATGCATTGTTAAAGGGATTTTTACTGTAAGCAGAGAGCAGACAAGCAGGGGATCAAATTCAGTGGGAACAGATGAATTAAAATGTAGGTTATACTATAAACACTGCATAAGTGAATCTTAACCAGCATGGCTGACTAAAAGAAGCATGTTAGCCTTCTGCTCCCCTTAAGGGTCAAGGCTTTTTTCTCAGTTTTACATATTGCTGTGAAAGCCATACAGTTTCAGCCAAACTTGATGAAAGAGATGAGAATCTCAAGGACATTAAATTTTTCCATATTTTATGAAAATTGGTACCCTGTGGAGGGGAGGACAAATACAAATTACTATCACCAGTGAAGGACAGGCAACACAAAGGTTGATGATGGCCCTTTCCACTGGCTGTTTTGCTGGCCCATCAGCACTTGGTAGCTCCTGCTCAGAAATATGGGAGGCTGACTGGTTATCCCTCCATGTGAGAAGTTGGAAGACATCCCTGGAGAGGAACCTTGGGAAAAGATGAAGGTGCCTGAGGAACATATACCACACACCTGTGCAAAAGCTGAAGTAACTCTGCTACTTTCAGGACTACTTGTTGCAGTTAGTCAAAGCAGAGACTTTCCTTCTCATTCATGTAAGGCGTTTAAGCATTAATGGCTTGCTTTCTCTTTTCTGTTGTCCTCCTGTTATGTAGCCACAGTCTGACAATGTGATGAAAGAAACATTATTACGTATCTGTTACCTTGTGAGAAACTTTCGAGGCTAAGACACTGTAGGTTTTTTTAACTTCCAAGAAATCATGCTGCTTTTATGTCATGTTAGTTTTGTCAGCATGGGCCTCAGCAGATCTAGGAAAGGATGAACAGACTGTGCTTTCTCCGTAGTCCTCCTCCAAATGCCCCTTAGAGGCAGAGAGTAAGTTTTGAATTGTGCTCTGCATTTCTGCTCTTGAGGTAGTGAGAAGGAGTGGGGAACAGAAGTGTGAGTTCAGTTTATCTACCTGTCTTTGCTTCCTGATGGAGACAGCTACCTGCTGATAGATGAGCCCCTTTTATAGAGAATTTCAGCTTTAACACATCACATGTTCAAAATTTGTCAATATTGGTAACATCCAGAGGGAAGTGAACAAGGCAAGAGCTTCTCCAAGGGTAAGATGATCACAGCCAAAGAAAGGATGAACATCGGGAGGTAGAATCTTTGGTAATTTGATATCCACATACTGCTCACTTGTGGAAAAACTGTGTAGAAGTATTATAGCCAAAAACCCCTAGATTAATTTAATTTGGTAACAGATTCCTAGTGATAATCCTTAATCTGAATTATTATCCCAGTAGTTTGATGGGTGCCAAATTATAAGTCACTCCACCATTTTTCCTTTATAGTATTCTCGTTTAGAAGTGTGGTGAAAAAGATCCTTCTTTGTGCCTCCTGGAAGCAGACAACAGGAAATGAAAGCCCTGTCTTATTTCATAGCATTAAAGTGAAAAATAAAGGGTTTGTTTATAAATCTGTAATAAGCAACTCCTGTCTCCTTCACTTATTAGTTGAATTTGTTTCCAGGAGAGGAAGTGGGATATTTCCGAAGTTTTTTACTGTATTCCTAAAGAACAGTGGTTTTAGTTGCTACCTCTGTTCTAGGAGAGGCAACCAGAACTGAGTTCATTCTGTGCCCTTTGAACTCCTAGCCACAAACTGAGGGACCAAGAATGCTGGAAACATTACATGTGTAAAATAGTTGTTTCAAGAATTTGAGTGACCCTGGAAGAAGAGAGAGACAAACCAAAGGTTGTTTAGCCTGAGATTCAGTATCTTAATGCAAGTTTAGTGTCCTGGATGAGCTGGACATTTAGAGTCCAGACATCCCATTTCCTGCATAATTATATATGTTTCCAAAGGATAAAATGTATTGGTGGCTGTGAAGTGTTTGGTGTGGAATGGTGGAGGTTATCTGAACACCTAGAAGGGTCATAGCTGTATTTTTTTATCTGTTCCTGCAAGAAACAGCTGTGATGGAGGCACAAGTATGGATTCTTGTAAATACTTGTGTACTTTTTCTTGTAGGTGAGTTGGTTGAGGAATGACAAAAGAGCAGAAAGTGTTTGGTGCAGGTAAAAATGCAAGTGTAAGGTTGTTTTTTCTGTAGCTCTATGGGAATTACCCCTTTAATTGCGGCAAAGCCATACCCCAAGGTCTCTGCCAAATGCTTAGGTCACTGGCAGACAAAGCTTGGGGGTTTCCTGGAAAACTCAGTACTGCAAAAGCAGTCAGTAAGGATGCAAAGGTGAAAATTGCATATTTCAATAGTTACAATATTTACATTAACACAACAAAGGAGCAAGCGTATGTATTTTCTACAAGTAAGAAACAGGCTTTGACAAACACTTTCACAGGCTGTTTTTTGTAGGTTCACAGGCAAAATGAAGACTTTAAATACAGAAATATATTAGGCTTGGGGTGGTGTTCAACAGAAATATCAAGAAGTTTTATATTGAGTAGCGTCTTACTTAAAACATCCTCCTTAACCATGTTGCAGGTGTAAGCAGGTTGTTAATAAAATAGCAAATGTTGCTATAGAGAGACATTAGGAGGAGAAATAACATTATAAAGGGATGTGAAGTTTAAGGTTGGGGGAAGTTGAAAATAAAAAAATAAGGCTTACCTTGGATTAATATGAGCTAATACCTAAACTCGCAGTGTGAAGATTTAATTGTAGGGAGGTGCCTAGCAAATAGATCCAGGAAGTAGTGGGGCATGCTGAGAAGCTCCTAGTGAACAGCAAATATATTGGTTTCTGTTGGATATATTTAGAAACAGAAACAGTTTCTGCAGTTTCTTTAGGAAAAGACACTGCAGAATACAGTGAGTAACGTTACCCCAGCCCTTCTGCAAGGAGACGTAGACTGTTCCTCCCACTTCTGTGCTCTGCTGCAAGAGACCATGAGAGGAAACTCATAGAAGAGCAAGGAATTGCCTTGTGGAGAAGAGCCACAGCTTTAGAAGTTTGGTCTGAAACTGTTACTAAAATGGAAGAATTTGCATTGCAGAATCTGGTGCTTTTGGAAAGACTCATCTAGTGAGACCTGGTTTTATTACTCTACCTCAGAGATTACCTGAACATACTCAAGAGTTTTCTGTTGCTTTATTTTGTACCCAGAGATTGTTGCTCAAGAATATTAAGGTTATTAGTCCTTTAAAAAACAAAATATACAGCTTTATAGTATATGTTGGTTTCTAGTATTAAAATTGAGGCTAGGTAACAAGAATATGTTTAGTAGCCCTATACAAGGTACTGTGAAAAAATGTAACTCTACCCCAGCCAAAACCAAAAGTGCCATGCATCTGCCTACAGAGGCTTTCAGGTTATTTTGTGAAGGAGAACGCTTCCACTGCTGCTGCATGTTCAAATCTGTAAATCCATTCTGGGATGTCGTAAGTCTGAAGCACAGTGTGTTTAGTGCCACAGACAGTTAGTTTTGTGGGACTACTTCTGTGAAGCCATCTTACAAAGATGAGACTAAAATTAGAAAAATGCTGAACCTGGTAACTTGTTGCTTTCTGAAAGTGGCATAATTCCAGTGGCATTAAATTATCTTTGTCATATTCTTTCACTTTTATATAGGTTTCCTATAGCTACTGTATGTATTTGTGGGGACTTTACTATGTCTTTGCAAGTAATTACCGGTTGGGAAGATTCAAATGCTGTGTTCATGCACCAATATGGTAAATAGAGCTTAAATGCATTAGATGGTTTAAAAGATTGACAGTTGCAAGGCAGTATTTACCAGCACGTCCTGCTTAGTGTCCTGTTAAGATAACTGCTGTGTTCTAGAGTCACAGTAATTGGCACTTATTATTGGGAAGTGTTGTGGGAATCTTTTGGTGGGGGAAAGTTCAGACTAAAAATAGGGATAAATTATTATCAACTTCAGCTAGGTCATTGTGAAAGGACATGCATGTTTGAGGTTGATTTGAGTGGTTAGTTTTTGCATGTATGTTGAAGCTGTGTCAATGGCATTTGTGAGCACATAATTGGGCACCCTGTTTATGATATCTGAAGAAAGCGTGTCACAGATTTATTGCAACTCACAGAATCACAGAATCGCTCGGTTG
>NW_010158968.1:0-603 GCF_000695765.1 Mesitornis unicolor | reverse complement strand
GTCAGTAGTTCCCAGGGTCCTCCTTCCTACCCTTCTGTTCTGTGTGATGTTTCCCTTCTTCCAGTCACCTGGGCCTTCACGTGACTGCCATGGCTTTTCAAATATCATGGAGAGTGGCTTGGTAACTACATCAGCCAATTCCTTCAGGGCTCTGAGATGCATCTCATCAGGTCCCATGGACTTGTGTATATTCAGGTTCCTCAGATGGTCATGAACCTCATCTTCACTTATAGTGGGCGGGACTTTTTCTCCCTGGTCTCTGTCTTGTGGGCCATCAACTCGAGAGATGTGAGGAGAGAGGTTGCTAGTGAAGACTGAGGCAAAAAAGTTGTCGAGAACTTTAGCCTTCTCCTCGTCTGTTATTACCAGTTTGCCACTGTTGCTCTTGCTCATCAGGGGGATACACTTTCTCTAACCTTCCTTTTCTGACTGACATACCTGTAGAAGCCCTTCTTCTTGTTCTTTGCATTCCCTTGCCAAGTTCAACTCCAGCTGTGCCTTGGCCTTCCTGACATCATCCCTACACAGCCAGACAGTGTCCCTATACTCTTCCCAGGATACCTGTCCCTGCTTCCACTGCCTATGCAGTTCCTTCTTGCCCTT
>NW_010158967.1:0-33346 GCF_000695765.1 Mesitornis unicolor | reverse complement strand
CAGCTTGGTGTCATCTGCAAACTTGCTGACAATCCTTTCTAGGATTAAATGTAATTCAGCAAGCAGCAGTTACTTGCTGTACCTTTCTCCAACCGCCAAAGAACTGACAGTGCACAAAGTCACCATTTCCAATGACAGCACGTAGAAGTAAACTAAATTTCCATTCACCAAGCTTACCTTCCATGCTGCGCTCAGCAATGGTGGGAATATTGCAGTAGACATGAGCTTCATAAACAGGATCTATTGCAGGAGGCTCAGTCAGTAAATCGGGCATTATTCTTTTTCGGCTTTTAGGATTCAAACCATCTTCCCTGATGGGGTTCACTGGGATTAAATGCACTGAAAGACACAAAACATACAGCATATACCTTTAGGAGGGTTTATGGACATACTGGACTACCACTATTTGTTTTTAAAGTAATTATGCACAAAGACTATGGTTTCCATGAAAGGATGCCACTCTACAGTCTGGTTTGAATTTTTCATGATTTACATAGTGAAGGCAGCAAGCCTGGAGAGCTCTTTAGCAAGGTCTTGGCTAGGACTGCAGAAATACATCTGGATGTAGAACAACTTTATCTTCTGCATTCTTCTTGAAGCTGCTGCTTCTGTCAGCCTCTCATGAAGCTCTAAGAGCACAAAGAGGAAGAAAAGGGCCATAACAGACCCAGGTGTCTCATCATTTTAACCTAAAAACTGATGTTGAAGGACATCAGCAAAAGCCACAGCACAGTTCTGATGATAGTACTACAAACCATTGGGAAAACAAAATAGTCAAGATTGAAGGGGCTGGATTGTCCATCATTTTCCTTACTAATCCCTGCCCCTTACATGGCTACCTTGCCAGGCTTAAATAGTCTTACTCACCCTAAAGAAAACACACACAAAATCTATTTGTTCAAGTGTGAGACTACAACACAAAAAAAGTTAAATACAAAGAAATGCAGTTAATGCTTACACACAGCAGGAAATTTAACAGCAACACCACCACTAAGTCTTCTGACGCACAGAAACATGCTGAAGCATACCTGAATTTAAAGTCAGAGTTGTATTGGCAATGTCTCTTTACCTTGTCTTGATCTGAAAGTAAATGTATGAGCCTGACAGGACTACAGTTGTATTAACGAATGCCCACTTTCTGATTTGCTATTACTATTTCCTGGTGTTTCTAGAGAGGCAGATTTAGAAGTGAAAATGAGGAGAAGAAGTGTTCTATTTTACCCCTATTAGTCTTCTGTGGTGAGAGGAAAGAAAGAAAGAAAGAAGAGATGAGACAAAACTGAAAGCAGAATTTTACTAATTCTTCTAGGTAAGTTCCTCAGCTGCATTTTAATTCCCAGTCCTAATATTAGAGGTGAATTTGTTCTGCAATAGAGAGTTGTGCACACAGAGAAACCAATGAAGACAGCAAACTGAAATGAAACGCACACATTTTAAGAGCACGTAGCCATTAATATAACACAGACTTTTCATTCTTGCTCTACAATACACTAACTTCAAATACTTTATGGTTTCTCTTTGACTGCCAAAACCAGAATTCAAGCATTTCCATACCCTTGTTAGTGCTGCTGACACGGCCAGTACCCACAAAGTGCAGTGACTTTAAACTGTTCCTTAAGCTGCTTCAGATTTTGCATACAACTGCCCACATGTTAAACTGTAATTTTGACTTTGGCCACTTAAACTGCAGTGCTCAGCTGCCGTTCCAGCATTTATTTGTCAGAGTCATTTTTTAGCTCCTTCCATTACTCACATTACTGTGAGACACTGCAAGCCACTGAGCAAGAAACTCTAGCAGTAACAGAGAGCCTTGGCACTGTCTGTCAGAGGTTGGTAACTCTGACTTGAAGGGGGCTTGCAGCAAATTAGCATTTCGGGTATAGATCCCAAGAACGTGTTACATCGGTTGCTGGACTCTGAAAATAAACAGCATTACAGGACAGTGGTTGCCTACAGAGTATAAAAGGAAAATTACAGCAGTTACTTTATATGGGTCAAGCTTTCCAGCCAGAAAAGGTCAGGAGCAGCAACTGCCAGCTTTCTGTTAACAATTTTCTCCAGAGTAACCCACAACAACGCCATTGCTCACTTAATGTCACAGAAAAAGTACAGAGTTGGCTTAAGTACTCAGGGCTGTAACGTAACTCCATTCAGTTGTGATCCAGGAGTCTGTCAGAGGACACAGGAAACCATACCCCAGTAGCAACAGCTACAAACTTTGGTGATAAAATTTGGTTGGAAGATTTAGAAGCAAATTAAGGAACCTAATTTTTTATCTAGGACAGCGTTAACTACAAGTTTTTGCACTGAGACTATTAACTTGTGCCTATGATGATGAAGTGCCTATGATTCACGGGGCCAAAAATTTTGTTTACAGATAGCAAGTCTCATTTCTAATCAAACTAGTTGAATAAATACTTTTATTGCCAGACAAATTCAAGAATAAGGAAAAGCAGGAAATCTTCAAGAGAAGAATCTACTGTATTAAAAACACGAAAAATAAAATTGAATGTTAAGAATAGCACCTACAGAATTATCAGATTACGTGTCTGAAGATTAAAAAGCCACTGCCAGAACACCCTTAAAGGACACTCTGAAGTCAACACAGAAGTCAGACATAGACTGTTTTGTAGACTGGAAATGGACTCATGGACTAGAAATAACAATAGTTCATATCATTAATTAAAAAAAAAGTTTATTAAAAACTACCCTATTCCAAATGCTGCTAACGACATTTACTAATTACTTGGTAAATGGTAAAATATTGCCCATACTCATCAGTGAATAAGTGCTGCTTATAGCAGTGAAGAAGGGACACAGCATTTCTCCATTAAACTACTACCCCCTGTCCATGTCCAAGTATCTCTGGTAGGGACTGGGCTAAAACATAACCATGTTTTCTGGATTTCTGAACTTATTTGAGCAACCTGATTGAGTCAAAAATGTCCCTGTCCATGCCAGGGGAATTGGACTGATTATCTTTAAAAGGTCTCTTCCAACACAAATCATTCTATGATTTAACTTGAAAGATTCAAATTGTTTGAAGGTTTGAGAAAGAAAATCAAGACCGTCAAAAAACTCCAGTCACCTAAACAAGCACTGTCATAAGAAGTAATATTTACTTTTACTACACTTGAAATACTGGGGGGAAAAAAATAACAAAATCCACCAAACTACCTATGAAAATACCTAGACCCCAGTCTAGACAGTCCACTGGAAATTTCCACCACATGTATAAACAAGTATTGCAGATGGAGGGGAAAACAAGACCTAGGAGGGATTAATTCCAGCTGGAAAGCTGCTTTCGGTTTGCACAGCCTTATCAGCACGGTGACCCTGAAGAGCCCACCCGAAGAGCTTCAGTGCTTCGGGATGAGGACCCAAAGTAACACAGCCCCTCTTGGCACTTCTGCCTGGTCCAAACAATGACAAAGGTATTTTCCATACTGACAGCTAAAGTCTGAGTTGTATCTCAATTGTTTTATCAGCTTCTGCCATTCCCTGCACATTGTTATTGCCTGACGTACCTATGATGATTTCTCCTTTCTCCTTCCCTTTTTCATTTCTAGTACTTGGGCTTCATGCTCCCTTGCTGTCCTCATTTATCCTGCTTCCTGGCTGCCAAGTCCCTCATTGGATGCCTCATTCTCTCCAGCTCCCTTCCTCCACAGGAGGCTCAGTGTGTTCCTCCATTTTGATCTCCTTATACCACATAGAGCAGTTATTTAAAGCTCTTCGAAGAGCAGACGGTCTTTCTGTTCCAACTATTTCCTTACTGAAAGTCCTCCTCTGCAGTGTCAATCCCACCTCTGTCTCCCAAGTGAGGCTTTTGATCCATATGTAACCAGCAAACCTACAAGCACTATTGGAATGATGCAGCTCAGAGAGGGAAAGGAAAGAGGGAAAAAAGGAAAAAAAAAAGTCTCTCATATGGAGTTGAAATTCATCTTTTTCTCAAACTCTATTATGCTCTTTCAGCTGTAAATCATTAGATCAGAATTCTATTATGCAGTTTTCACACAACTTTTTACAGCTTAACACTATTTTATATGACTTGCCTGTTAGTCACAGTAACATGCACTTGACCAAAACTGTCTGCCAATGTGTATAGTCACACTGAAGTCTTTGATTAAGGGAGTTTTTTAATAGGATCCATACACTGCTGTGCCTTTCAAAGCTCGTGTTTTCCTACGACAGGAATACAACAATGTAAACCAGATTATTTTAATGCGCATTTCCCATAGGCAGGGCAGTTAATAAAACGCATCTGAAACATATTTGGTGACCTAACTGTAAACTTTGCCAACACCAAAACTATAAAGAATACATACATATTATTATAGAGGTGGTTTGTCAATAAAAACAGAAAGAAAATATATTTTATTTCCCGATATTCATAAACGTATTTTTTAAAATAACAAGTACACAGAGATTACTTTGAAACATTAGTTTTCAAAAAGTTGTATCCGGGAAAGAAAGTAGAAGGCTCATAGAAACCATCAAATGAAAGAAACCTCAACACAACTCTGCTCAGTGTCCTGCCAAGTTACAGCTGTGTGAAACATGAAGTACAACTAAACACATGGGCTAGTACCAGACAAAAGTGAGACCAGCTCGAACAGCCAAACAGCAAACACAGTCCTGTGACACACAGAAGGGCACCGGTTATTCGGCAGAAGATCTAAACACTGCTACAGAATCACTCCTTCAACATTTGTGCAGCTCCAAACTGAGATACAATTGTTTTAAGTTGACAAAATTCAGAGAAAATGAGACCCAAACTCTGACACTAAAGTAAACAAAGAACTTCCAGTAATTTTTATCTTAAATCAAACCACAGAATCTGAAGACCAACTTTTAAAATGAAGGTAAGACTCTAAGAAATGTCTTTATGAACAAAACCAATGACATCTGAGATAGTATGCCATATGGTTTTATTCTCAGTGTACATTAAATAAGACCTATTTAAAGAGTGAGAAGCTAATTCGTCTGACTTCCATACCCACCAAGTTCTTGAGTGACACAAAATACACCACAAAAGACAAATATTAGACAAGCAGTTTCTAAGCGAGAGAGAAAATCATTCAGCAGTGCTTTCAGTGTAATGATCGTAACAATTACTACATAGCAACTAATCCCCTCTGGAAAAATGTCAAGTTTATCAAATCAACTATTGTACTCGGATGCCTAAGCAGGGAGCCCGTCTGATATGAATTAGGGCTACAAAACTGACATGAATTTGACAGAATTCAGTACAGCAGAAAAACAAACACAGAGAAAAGTGCAGTTCATGTAGAAGAAACAACAAATTAAATCCTAAAATCCCTCCATTACCAGTTTCTTTCTCTCCTGCAGTTCTAGTTTCAGCTTGAAAAACAATAGGTATCACCACGGTTTACCAAGAAGAAAAAGACTTATTCGTGGAAAAAAAACCACTAACATTTACCTAAAACCAGAAAGACAGGCAACAAACCCTTTCTCCATTTCTGTTTTCCCCTGTAGCTCCAACCAGTCTGAGAAGCAGCAGCACAAGCAGCCATGTCAGTCTCAATCTTCTGACTGAACAGAGACCTGAAGTTTTCATCTTCTATAAAACAGAAGGTTCTTTCAGCCCCATGCAAACATACGACTTAAAACAGTCACATGGAAATGAAGCCACACAGCAGAAATGGAAAACAAGAAAAAAAAAAACCCACAACCAAAAAAATCCCAAAAAACCACTGTAGGTAACCTTATGCTAACGGGTGGAGAAATGTGCATGTCACGGAGCACAAAAAGGTGTTTTATCCCTCTTCCACCTTCCCCCCACACACACTTTCTGCTCCTAGCAGGCTTTTTAGGCTGCAACAAATTCTGTACATCTGCTCACTGGTGAAAGCATCTTTCTGCCACCTCTCAACGTTGCTCCTTTCTGCACTTCTCAGCAGTATGTGTGTCTGCACACCTGGGTTAGATACAGCAGTCTCCGTCTCTCAAAGGGCTGCCACCCAAAAGGCAGGGAAAGCCACCATGTCTACGGCTCAGCCTCAGCCTCTGCACAGGCCGCACACTGTTTATTATGTTAATGTCATCAGTCCAACACAATCCACGGACATCTGGCACTTGCCTACGTCTGTGTCCTTCCAAGACAAAAAGCCTTACACATTCAAATCAATATTTTAACTACTGCATTAAATTAGCACCTTTCTGTTTCCTGTCGAATCCCAACCGTTTCCCATCCACGAACAGACCTGCTCAGGGCAGCAATCTCAACACCATATGCCACTGCTCATCCAAGCCAAGCCAGCTCACTTGTTTGTCCTTGTCAACACCAGAGCACAGAAAGCTGCCATGGATTTGCTAGCAGCAAACTCCAAAACTATATATTTAATACAGCAAAGCCTGACAAGATTTCTGAGCTGGGGAGGCCTGTAATGACAGACATAGTCATTAATCTCAGAAATTCAGAGGAGCGTTCTCTGGACTTATTGATGCCTTTAAGACACTTGCCATAAACCAGCTTAGAGGAAGATGGTGAATCTTATTTCTTGTCTTCATCCCGTATTAATGTGCACAGTTGGTAAACCCAAAATTATACAATGTACCTAGAGTTTCCAGCTCTAACCCAGCCATCTCACAATATTCATAAAGGGAGATCACTTCCACATCCAAAGACTTCATATTTCACTGCAGCAAGTCCACAAAAGCCTCAGTCTTTTAAATACAACCTATATACACCCCACCTCATTAACAAATAAACCACAATCCTATTTAGGATACGCAAGCACCGCTTTTTCTCTCAGCGAGTGAACTTTGAAAATTTAAAAGGGAAATAAATTCAGAAACACAGATTACTCTTATTTTTTCTGAAAATCAATAAAAATATTCCGTAGTCATTAAAATCTTCAAAATCAGTACAGCTTAAAAATCTTTTTAATCACAGAGATAAAGAAGCCCAAGAACACGCAATAACTTTTTCAAAAATCTGGACAGTCAAATGACGAGACACTTTAGATTGAGTGAATTGCTGTATCATTTCAGCAATGAAAGCACAGCAAAAGCACAGATAAAAGAACAAAACTGCCTGGCAGATAAATTGCCAGAGGAAGATTAAGAGGACTAAGAAGAAACATGAACAACAACTATCTGAAGAATATTAAGTATACCTGAAACAGATACATTTAGAAGAACTAGCACATCAATAAAATCAATGGTTTTCAACTCAATTTGCAGCAGCACAGAGGGGATTAAGGCAGGCACAAAGTGTAGCTCAGAAAAATAAACCTATCACCAGATCTAAAGTTTGAGTAGTCGTCCGTGCTCTCCTGAAAACTGCAGGTGGCCTGAGGATCCCCACTTGTGTTAAAACAGCTTTCCTGGTGACGAAGGACGGGAGGGAGCTTTGGGTCAGAACGTTCCTCTGATGAGGATGCAGAACACAAATCTCAAAGGACAGTGAACAATTAACGTATGAGGAATCCATTTGCCATTAATAGATAGCATTGTCCTAAAAGCTCTGATAAAAGGAAAGTAAAAGGGTTAAAGCTAATACAATGTGAATTGATTGTGAATTCGCAGAAAACTGGTCTAACACCAAGATTGGTTAGCAAAAGATTAACAAGGGGTTTGTGCTAAAACAAAGCAGGGTCACAAGGCTGTCTTTACCGTTTGAGCTTCAGACACCCAGGTTTTGGTTTTATGCCATCATCTTTGTAATGAAAGATGAAAACAACAAAGGTACAAAGAAAAGCAAAAGGACAAGCAGCTGAGAAACTGCACACGGGAAAAAGAAAAAGGAAAAAAAAAACCCTTCAGAGGTGAGAATCACTTCCCCCGGCCCAGCCAGAACAGGAAAGCGCGGCAGGGCAGGGCAGGCAGCAGAATCAGACGCCGGCAATCTCAGCCTTCGCCGTCTCAGCTGCGGATGAGCAAAGCTCAAAGCCACCAAAAGCACACCTCTCCTGTGGGGACACCTCCTGGCTGTGGGGACAGAGTCTGCACAGCTGCCGCTACACCACCAAAACCTGTTATCCTGAAAATCCCGAGCAAGAGCTGCAATGCAAAGCCCGCACAGAGGGGGCATGTTCTTGTGAGAATTACATTGTGCAGACTTCACCTGCTGGAGCTAACCCTGAACCAGCAAACAACACGGAACACTTACAAAGAATGTAACAGCGGCACATTACAAACAGCACTCTCTCAGTTATTTCTACAAACAAAATAAGGTGAATTTCAGAATCTAAAAACAATGTTACAGGTGTTAAAACACAGTTCAGGTCAGTATACAACTAACCTATGGAAAAACCCTAGGAACAATTTTTTTGGCTTTAAGAGACAGACATGTCAATCCAAAATCTGTCTGCAGTTATCTGTAAGGCAGCCTGCCTCAGCATTAGAGAGCTAGGAAAAAGGAACAGCAGAGAACTGGATTAATGAGATTTTGTTGAGTTGATCAGGGTAACTTTTCTGAAATTTTGAACAAAAAATAATTTCAACACTTTCAAACTTTCTTGCAGGTATGAGGACCAAGATTCGAGTCAGATTTTGAGAGAAATTACATTGAAATGCTTATTATTTTCTAGTCTTGTTTCCTTTCACCCTCTAGGATTTAACCCAACACTCTAGCAAGGATTTGGAGAAGCCTATCACTGTTAGTTTCTGTGAAGTACTGAGCTTTCTTTACAGGAGACTTCAACCGTGTGTTTTAACAGCTCATATTAATCTCTGCCGAAATACAGTTCAACTAACCATCATGGATGAAGCCAAAATACATATTTAAAGAAGATTTAGGAAGTTCTGTAGCCTGCCAAGTAACTTCTACTAGTCAAATCCTGTCTGAAGCAACTTAACCTGACCTATATTTAAAGCAGATATTTAAAAATGATTACTCTATTTTTCTGGGAGACAATAAGACGGTCCCATAGTATCACTCTCAAGTATTCACCATGTCTCCTCCCCCTTCAGGAGTTAATTTCTGGACTGGTACATTATAGTACCACTTTTCAGAACCACAAAAAAGCTATTTATATCTCCAGTTACAACATACAAAGCATCTTTAACAAAAAACTGTATGTTTACATTTAGTTTTCTTCATTCACTACTAAAATGTAGACAGCCTTGGATACATTATTAGTGGGTTGTTTTTCTCTTTAATCTTAAATTCAGATTAAATTAGTACTTTGAAAAGACCCAGAGAGACTTCTCATTAGTGAAAAATCTGCCATGCTTATGAACTTGAAGGCAAAATTCAGGGAGAGAGATATCTGGTAGCCTTTTAATTTAGCGTGCTGGTAACACATGAGAAAAACAAGTTCTCTGCATCAAGAATTCTACAGTTGCGGCTTTTTAAATATAGTTACTTGTGTAAATTGGCAAAATGCAATACTCTAAGGTTTTTTTCTTCCACTGAAGAAATTATATTCTTAGAATACAAACCACGAGTAGTTACTATTTGCTAGTAAGGAACAGTAAAAGGTGGTAAGGAATTTACCTTAGAGAGATGTTAAAGATATGCATTTTTTCCAGAAACAGCCAAAAGCTTATATTCTCTTTTTACTGAATACCCTGGGGGGAGGTTCCCCTTGTCTCCTTCAGAAATTTGATTCCGGAAAAGCCCAACTCACCCATATTTTCCACAGACTTTTCATATCCAGCTCCTCTCAGCATCCCACTGGCAGTCTCTGGGCAAGGGGCTGCGGTTGCAGCTCACCCCCCTGTTCTGGTTCAGGGAGCAGACAGAGGGACGATGGCAGCTCTGCAGCACCACAGCTACAGCTGCCCAAGCTGAGGAAGCACATCCTGCTTTGCAAACGGAACAGGGATGCTACACCTCCTCAGCTTCCACCTCTTCTCACACCTGCAAGTCCCTGCTGAGCATTTGGCACTGGCACACACTCCCCTGCAGTCTCCCCCCAGATCATCCCAGCACCCATTGCCCCGCAGGTTGTCCAACAGCAGGAACTGGAGTGAACAGAGGAGAGGATACTGAGCTAAGCCCCAGACACTTCAGTGCTGCTCTCATACAGCTGCACTAGGCCACTGAGCAGGGGCACCAACAGCAGCAGTTACACCAGAGGCCAGCACTGTGAAAGCAAACAGACTTCCAAAAGGAACTATGGAGCAACACAGCAATTGCCTCTTATAGGCAATGTCCTGGTGGGATTGCATATGGTGTCCTCACCATCCAAGCGAAATAAGAGCTGCCTGCAGCACTCAAGCCAATAAAACAAAACTCTACTACTCTTCCTTGTGGAGAATTCAGATTTCTGGTTCCTATGACTCATCTGTAAAACCAAAACCTCCTGTGAAAAACAAGATGAGAGAAAGTAGAGAGAAATTATTACTGGAAAAGCAAAATGTCATCTCCAGACGTGCTGAAATACCAACACCAAGCCTGAACCGTGGAGGTAGAGAAAGTGTTTAAAAGGAAACAAAATACAACACACAAACAAACACAGATCCAAACAACACTCCCTGCGTTGTACACCAGAACCAGCACCCTGCCAGAGAAGCTGCCGACATCCTAAAAAGCACTGGCAGATACCAGAATTCTGTTTATCAAAAGACAGGTCTGAGGCACTGACCAAAGTATCAGAGTATCTAGGGAAACAAATCTCAAACCAGAAGAGAAGCTCCACATGCAGGATCTGCTTGAGAGCAAGGGACTTCACGATTCTGCAAGTGCCCCAAACAGGCAGGCTCAAAAAGAGAGTCTGTAATTATGCCTGCCACAGGGTTAAACAGCTCGTGGAAAGAGCTGCTCTCCCACTATAGTTTTAGCCCTCTTTTGTCAACCATTTCTTTCCTTCGGCTTTCAGTGCCCAGAAATAAAACACCAAAGTAAACAAAGGTATTGACTTTGTTGAAAAGAAAATATTTACATGCATTAAATTAAAAATAAATTCTATTAAAAAAATAAAAATCCATAGTAATTGTCAAGTAAACTTTACAGAGATTACATATGGCTAGCTTTTTAATTTCCTTTCAGTTTGGTTTATTCAAGGTAATTCAAAGATAAATAGCTGAGAGCTCCTGAGGAGACCCACCTTCAGGCTGCAGCAGGCTCAGATGTTCTCACACACTGGAAGGGCTGTGCGTGCCCGGTACTGAGCTCTCACATCTACACTAGTCTTAAAAGGAAAAAAGAAAAGCAGCTCTTCAGGTATATTTGCAACCTCCTGTTCCTGAGCTGACCTAAGAGCTAACCAGCGTAATTAACACTAACGGGGTCCTAAATTATGCCTTTTCCCCTCAGTGTGAGGCTACAGCCGGATTCCAACACATCCCTTACAACACACTTGAATCCAGCTGTGCTGCCATTCCCCTCTCCGTACTACAGGAACTCCTCCAACTGCAGCATTTACAATCCCTTTGTACTGCTCGGGGCATTTTACACAGCACAGGATAAGAAGGAAGACCTCGAGCACCGCAACATTTTCCCCTGGAAAAAAAGAATAATTATCCTAACTTGAACTCACTGTTTGTACAGAAGTAAACTGCCCAGTTTTAGTCAACAGCATTACCAGCAATATTTACAGAGACGAAAATACAGCCCACAATCTAGCATGGGTCATTTTTCCATTCCGCAGTTTTTCTGACAAAGCAAGACACTGAAGTCTTCTAAGAGAAAAACAATGTAATTCCATTTTAGAACAGTCTAACTAAAAAGCCTATCAAAACCAGTTCTCCTTTTGTCTCTAGTACTGAGGTTTTAAATCATTTTAGACCATGACCATTTACATAAACAGACAGAAAGGGGAAAAATAAAAACACATGTGGAATGCTAAATGCTATAAGGAAAATACTTCTCCACTCTTTTCCACAGATCTGGCCCAAACATAATACAAGAGGGAAAGAATGACAATTCTCAATAAAACTTTGAGTCATATTTGGTTTGGGCATCAACCAGTCACCCTATCCAACGGGCTTCCCGAACAAAAAACCTCAGCACTGTAATAAGCCACCAGAGACATCACAGTCAGCTTTCAGTCAGCAGTGGAGCTTTTGGGTTTTTTTTGAGTTGTAACTTTTAACACCGTCATTTTTCTATACTATTTAAAAATTAAAACATCTACAAAATTCAGAGGCATTTGCCATTCAAGAGACTTTTGCTCTATTGCTGCCCTGGTCCAGGTTTCACACTGCACAATTTATTAACAGCCAATCTGAAATTGAGAACACATCAGGCTCCCAGCCTTCTGGTTCTAAGTCTAGGCCATACAATTCTATAAAAGATGCACAGAACCATTAAGACCTGTAATTTTTCATCAAGTATAAACTACTTTTTAAACTTCTTTTTTTTTAATGTGCCTACTAGAAATGGTAAACAACCCTGACAAAACTATGACTGGATTCTGGAACATTCTAATAGATTTTCCTATCTACCAACCAACCGGATGCAGTGGGTAGCAGCACACATAAAGACCATACTAGGATCATGTGCCTTTCTCTCCTATATGAGAGCACAAAGAACAGAACTCTTCAAGTCCCTCACTGCCCAAAACCTATGTGACAGAGAACTCGGGCAGTGGGAAGGCAGGCATTTTACACGATGCACAGCACCTTGGAGAATGAATAATCACAGAATCACAGAACGTTGGGGATTGGAAGGGACCTCAAAAGCTCATCCAGTCCAATCCCCCTGCTGGAGCAGGAACACCCAGATGAGGTTACACAGGAAGGCGTCCAGGCGGGTTTTGAATGTCTGCAGAGAAGGAGACTCCACAACCTCTCTGGGCAGCCTGGGCCAGGGCTCTGTCACCCTCACTGAGAAGAGGTTTCTTCTCCAATTGAAGTGGAACCTCCTGTGTTCCAGTTTGTGCCCGTTACCCCTTGTCCTATCATTGTTTGTCACCGAGAAGAGCCTGGCTCCATCCTCGTGACACTCACCCTTTAAATATTGATAAACATGAATGAGGTCTCCCCTCAGTCTCCTCTTCTGCAAACTAAAGAGCCCCAGCTCCCTCAGCCGCTCCTCATCAGGGAGATGCTCCACTCCCTCCATCATCTTTGTAGCCCTATGCTGGACTCTCTCCAGCAGTTCCCTGTCCTTCTTGAACTGAGGGGCCCAGAACTGGACACAATATAATAATACAGCTAAAAAAGTCCTTTCTCCAACTGTTTGGCAAAGCGCAGTCTGCTTATATGACTCCTTCTCATCAGGACAGGCAATTTGAAGAAATTTCAGCTGTATCAACTAGAAATGCCAAATCTGGCATTTAATCCAGCAACCCAATCCAGCACACAACACTGGACAAACATGAACTGATCGCTGCACTGAGCTGCCTCCTGTATCCATGGTACCATAGCATTGCAGCCACGAGGCAGAGGGTAGCTGCCGGTAAAAGGGATTCTCACCAACTGGTCCACGTCTATCCAGTGCAACTGCTCGTGGGACAGATTACTTCTAGCACTTGGAGCTGGTGGTTGCTGTGAAGGAAGATTTGGGGGGAACCTTTCTCAATGATTTATCCTGTAAGTTAAGCAGTGTTAGTACCTAAGCAGAGAAACAGCCTGGGGAAGGTGTGGAGGGGGTGAGGGGAACACAGGAAAGCAGACTAGTTCAGATCAGAACTCAGAAACCACAATAGAAGAGAAGGGCGCCAAGAACAAACATCAAAACAGGACACAAAGTTTTCTATTGATCCTGGCTCCATCCCAAGTCTACCAACAGTGAAGGCTCTGAGGTCCAATACTGGTGGTTTTCTCCAGCGCTGTTCTCCTTATGTCTGAACCCGAGATATGACGACTGTTAGCTTGGAAACAACTGCCTTGGGACTTTGTCTTGCAGGGAAGGACAGACCTGCATTGGGACTGCTGCCACAACACCCATCACCTCCACTTCAGCATGGCTGCAGAAATCACTGCTCATAAGGCAGCTCCAGACCCTTAACAGCACATTCTATTAAAGCAAACCAGCATCGATTTCTGCTTGACTGGGCTGCAAACTCATGCAAGCAATTCCTGAAGCCTCACAGCTCAAGCACAGGACAGAGTGTGATACGTGAAACAAGACTACGTTACTACTACTGCATGCAAGATTGAGAATCAAATCATGAGGAATGCATGCCCTTAAACTATGTAATCTGTTAAAGCAAACAGATTCCGTGCAAGGAAGGACCTTCAACACGGCAACAGAAAACAAATAGTAAACACCAAGTACATAGTGCCACAACAGAGTCTCTATTTAAATATGCAGTTAAAGAAAGCTCATCTCTAAAATACATAAATAAATTGGAATTTTGCTGCTTTTTCAAAAAACAATGAACTGCAAGCTACTCACAAGGCAATTAACAAACTGGCAGACACTTCTCTATATTCCATGCAGCCGGACGCTTTAATTACTTCCATTAAGTGCAGTATCGGAAAGGCTGACAGAAGCCTACAGGATGTTCTGGAAATTCCCAGGTAGAGGCTCGTTGAATCAGCACATGGATCACATGTGCCAGTACCTGGTCCACTTTTATCAAAACAGCAGTTTTATCTATTTATATTAGTCACAAAGAATGACCAAAGCTTCTCCTCTGAGACAGTACTGGAACTATGCTTCCCCTAACAACGTATTGCAAGTATTTCCTTAATTTTCATGAAACGCCTGTTTCATGAAAAGCTCAAGTTCAGAATCAAGTGTTTCTTTAGTCCAGTGCTTACAGCTATGTTTAATATGAAAGCAGCTCAACAAGAACTTGTGGACTTACAGGTAGTAGGTTGTCTTGGGGCTGAAGGAGATAAATTGGTCTTGGCTTTACGACTTCGGCTTGGCTTTTCAAATTCCTCAAATTCCATCTGCTTTTCAAACTAGTGTTACATGGGGATTGAAGAGAGTTTTGTCTTTGCTTTAGAGACAGTCTTTGCACTAACTCTGAAGTAACTACCAAGCTGAAACTGGTAGAAGTTGAAGTATCAAGACTACCCATATGTCATAAACTGCAAGGCTGTACTGCAGTTCTCATTACGTAAAAGTTCCTGTATGTATTTTGGCACTGGCACTAACCTTTATGATGGCTGCTTACTGTAGCTTTTTAGAGCAACCCTCAAACATCCTTCTCTCCTGAAATTCCTCTTGCACAAATGTTATCTTCTAATTAAGCGAAAAATAACTTCCACATTTGATGAAATGTGATTCACTCTCCTATATGCCTACCTCCTCATCTCTAAATAAAGCGCATTTCAGTTTCATACTTCAGCTGAAGTTCCTCTAGGATCTTTGCCCTCTACAAAATTCATAACTAAGCATATAACATCAAGGGCAGTGCCATGAAGAGCCTAATGGGCAAAAAAAGCTGCAATCAGACCCACTGGATTTGTATCCACAGGAGGCTGAGAAAGCAATTCAGAGCCACAGGTCGCTGCATCACATGCAGGTGCGTTTAAACACACAAAAACCAGTGACAAAACCACAGTTTCTTTCCCCTTCCACCCTCCTTCCCCAATGCTTTTTGTTTTCGTAAGTTGTCCATCGTATGCAACAGACATTTCAAATCTAAAGTTATGCTCAGTTTTGGGGAGTTCAGGGTGGGTTTTTTTGGTTGGCCGGCCTGGGTTTTTTTTTTACAGTATCTGAACAAAGCATGAATCAGGACTGCACTTGTATTAAAACATGATGCAAGACAACAACAAAGAATGTTATCCTACAGATATGTGTTTTTCCTTGCCTTCCAGCAGCAACTAATTGCATCGGCTTGTATTAGTACACATCAGATGTACACACACCACCGCTTTAGCTAGGAAATTCATGAACCAGGCAACAAGCAATCATATGGCACAGCACTCGTTTGCCAACAGATACAAACCTGCATTCAGCACCACCTTCCCGCTTAGTTGTCAGTACCTGACAGCCCTTGGAACGACCCATGATTAAGTGATCTGAAGCACAACATAATTTCTCATTTCTTAAACAAACCAGCCGTTGGTGATGAGCCGATTCGACTGTTTAAAATTTCCTAATGCGAGGGCACAGATAAGTTCAGTTACTAAGTTCCAACGCTCAACCCACTCACAGCGGTTTTCTCAATCCTGTCTGGTCTGACACAATGTAAAGCAGGAATTGCAGAACTGTTTTCTTTCATGGAAGGATTGGATCACATTCAGTTACTTAATTGAACTACAAAACTGAGATTTTTTTCTCTGAGGTAGCCTGATTTGAAAAGCCTTTAGATGGTATAGATTCCTATATTTTATTTTCCTATTTTTGAAGGAAGGAAAAAAAAAATGTCCAACAAATATTTAAATACAGAAAGAATATGTAAACAACATGTGAGCATGGCCACTTTTAAAAACACCTGTAGACCACCGTATGTAGAAAACAAGAGAAGGACACTTACAGAATTGCAGACTGAGGCTCAAAAAGGCTAATAGGGCTGCCAAAGCCAGCAAGAACAGAAAGCGATTTCGGAAAAGCATTATTATTCGTTCTGTTTTCTCTTCATGATTTTATCTTCATATATCAATGGTTCCTGCAAACAACAAAAATTTGGTAAATACATTTCAGATGTGGAAGCATCAGCTGTAGCAAAGGAAACTCAAATATCTTTTTCACAGTGTCAAGTTATTTCTTAAAGGCAAGCATGGGGCAATTCAAACTGGCAACAACAGCATCAGTAAGTTGTCTTCACCCCGGTTTCGAGATTAGCTCAGAAGATAGGACTTTAAAGTAAATTAAAAATGCAATTTCCCATAGAATTAAGTTTTCTCCTGCTAACACAAGGTTAATGCTCATGTCCCCACACTGTCAACAGTTATTTAACAAAAGGCTCTTGCTCCCGTGCAAAGCACATCACAGGAAGAATATTATTAAGGGCTCTCAAAAGCAATTTGGTAAATCATTCTTGGAAACTAAATAATCCCATAACATGTTAAAAAGGTACACACACTTTTAAATACAGGTTAAAAACTAGTTTCTCTACCTGGTAGCCCTTCTACTGATACGAAGTTCAAAATTCTTATTTAAGAGAATAAAGAGTAACAAAAATTACCAATACCACTACGCAGAGAATGGAAAAGTATATTGACTTGAGATTAACACCTGGAATCATTTTGTGTAACAATATTTTTAAGCAACTGTTTTGACCAGGATCAGAACAATATATTTCAAATCAACAGTATTTAATAAAAACTGTTGCAAAAGTTTGTCTTTTTTTTAAATAAAAAGACAAAGCACAGCGCTGTCCTGAAAATACCCCAACAAGAAGCATACACCATTACTAAAAACCACTATTCCTTGCAAAATGTCATCCCAGAGGGCAGAGAATTTGCTTAAGTGCCCTGTTTTCACAGATGCCCATTTTCCTTTGGAAAATGGCTCTATGTAAGGGATGGGACAGCTGTTCTCACACACACACCTTTTATTTCTTTAAGCAACCAGCTGCTCTCATGTGCAAGAGATGCCTTTTCCTCGTGCAGCCAGCGTGTAGCAGGAAATCAGTTAGTCTTGAAAGAAACCTAAGATTCCCAGGTCCTTTGAACTGAGCTCTGTTTACGACAGCACACCCAAACATGTTGACAGAAAATGACTTTTCCCCCCATCAATGTTATTCATTCACTGAGAGAGATCTCTCTTGCTGCTTTCCCGCTTTTGAGAATGAGAAGGCTTACAATTAGAGGTAATTAATCTGGTCTATCAAAACTCTTCTGCGCTCCAAACACTAACCATCTTAGCAAGATTTTAATCTCTGTCTCTGAGTGCTGATAAAGTAAAATCACAATCTCAAAATTCAGATTATTTTTTCCCCAATTAATTTTCTCATTAGTATTTAAAAATGCCTCGTGTATCACTGAACTTTTTCTCTGTTGTGGTTAGTCTTAAGAGCTGTCACACTTGGCCCAAGGTGACTTCCACACTGCAAAGCAATGGGACCCAGAGCATAGGCAGCGATCTTCCAGAAACGAAGACAGTGGGGCTTGCAGTAAGCTAAATGTATCACGCATGTACACTTTGCAGGACTGAAGTCTTCCCACCTTGTTTTGCTTGGAAAGCTACCTATACAGCATTTGAAAACTATGGAAAAATGGAAAGAACTGAAGATGCTGAGAAGCAAGAAACTGGAGCCATTACAGTATTTTTCCAAAATGCCAATAGCACCATAAATGGCACGTGCAATCCGTAATAAAAATGAAGTTTAAAAAAAAAAGACAGAAAGACAGAGAGAGCCATTTAAAGAGTCTCAATTTCACAAAATCATAGCTCACCCTGCAACATCTTAGTGAAAGGTATGCTGAAATGAAGCTGAACTAAACCACTGAAACTAAACAAAGCTGGGAAGGGTGGAAGGCATAATGATTAGCACACACAAACCACCAGGAGGGGATAAAGCAGTTAAACCAGACAGATGGAAGAACAGAAGGAGAACCACAGGAAAAAGCACTATTAGATTAGCAGGGAGGAGAAGGTAAATCTATTAAAAAGCTCCCAGGAACAAGAGGTCCTGTGCACAGCCTACCCTCTTTCATACTGTTGCTGCATTAAAAAAAAAGAGCTTGCACCAAACAGGAGATCATACACATCTCACTGGTAAAATATCTTAGAGAAAACGCTTAATTGCAAGATCAGAAGTTTTAAAACACTAAGTTTTAAATGTGACATTCAAGAAATTATAAACAAGGTAGAAAGATGTTTCTTTTGAATATACTTTGGCCTGCTAACAAATTAAAAGTTGCTGTGTTACAATTTATAAGGAAAAAGAACAGCCCCTGGCGGGCATCTGTTAAATCAGAGCCTGTCAATACAATTTGGCATCAGCTCCCACTGGATACCAAGCAGGCGGGAATCAGGGGAACACCCACAGGACTGGGTACTGAAACCTCTGCTCCTCTCATGGCCCACACGGTACTCGCAGGGAATGAAGGCATTACAATAAGCACTGTGAACCCTTACTGAAGTGAGCATTTTTAAGCTAAAAAAGATAAAACTTGAGCCTGAGGGGTTTTTAGTTAACCACCCCTATCTACCCACAAAGCTATTTTTATATGTAGACACACCAACAAATCACACAACAAAGCACATTCTGGGTCTTCAGAATATGCTACCACACCGCATGGTAAGAGGCTGCAGCATTGCAGAGCATCTGCTGCTAAAATGACATTTAGAGAATATTGATCTTTATCTATTTACTCTCCGTGCGGGCCAGAGTGCAGGTCGTGCCCCAGCCTCCCCACTGCTATGCTGCAAGCTCTCGGTCCTCCAAGGTCGATTCTATCAACTGACAACACTGCCTCGCTATTCTCCAGGTATGGGCCTTGCTTCTTTGTTTTGGAGATAAGTAGCTATTGCTTTTAAAGGTGAGTAAGCACCATGCCACTACAGAAGAGGTGGGACTCAGCACTGGGAGCAGCAGCATTCTGGCAGCAGCACCTGACACATGCTAGAAAAGCAGTGATTTATGTTTATCTTACGCTTTATGACAGGCCTTTTGTTCAAGACCAAAACAGCCTCAAGTTGTGCCAGTGGAGGTTTAGATTGGATATTAGGAAAAGTTTATTCCCTGAAAGGGTTGTCGAGCATTGGAACAGGCTGCCTAGGGAAGTTGTGGAGTCACCGTCCCTGGAGGTATTTAAAAGATTAAGGGGCATGCTTTAGTGGTGGACTCGACAGTGTTAAGATTTATGGTTGGGCTTGATGATCTTAAAGGTCTTTTCCAACCTAAATGATTCTATGATTCTATGAATGCAGGACTTGATAAAGACGACCTACAGAACCCCAAATTTACTTCGGCAAGACTAATTATAAGCATGACACACACAAGCAGTCCAGATATTCTGAAGGATAGTCATTAATAAAGCATCCTATATCAAAATATATGCAATATAGATAATTTAAAGGCTACTTCTGAGCCACCTTTGGCCAGAAAATTTATCTTTTTCTTTTAAACATGATCCAAAAGTCTCAACCCATCCAAACATGCCAGAGTGACTCACAGCACTTAAAGCACCGTCAGCTCTTCACTGATCTCACAAGGTGGGGTCAACACGTGCCAGTGTAAGGTGTTGGGCTACTGCATGCTCACACAAGGGTAAAATCAATATTAAGACTGAAGACTGGGATGGGGAATCAGGAGACTAGCCAAGCCTTTGCTAGGCCCTTGGAAAAATCTGGTCAAGACGCATTCTCTGTTTTAGGGCATTTCACTGGAAAAGTTAGTAACTACCTAGAAATGCTGGGAAAGCAGCGGGTCTGCTAAGAGCCCAGGCTGAGCACACAGCTCCCAGCAGACCAGCTGGCATGACTAACCTACTTTTGGTTCAGCGCTAGCTGGGTATTTCTAGCAAATGCTCCACATACAACCTTCCCCCCTAGCATTCCCTCCTGTGCAAAATATAGAGATGACGGTTTTTTGCAGAGTTGACAAGCTAAACTATTTCTTCTGATTATTTTAAGTCAGGCCCTGAAAATAGCTTGACATCAACGCTTACAGAGTGCTTCTGAGGCTTGACATTACGCTAAACCACCACTGCCAAACTTCTGTGCCAACTGCCTGATACTGTTACATCCCCTAAATCACCCATATCCATCCAGAATACTAACCTACTATCTAGCATGAAGCGTAAGCACATTATTACACTGACTCACCATGACAGCTTAAATAAATTTACTTGATTAAAATAGCATGTCTCCATAAATAATCAATAGTGCTCTTCAAAGTCTGCCTCAATAAAATCACTGTATTTATCTGATGTAGTACATCAAAATGACATTGTCTACTGAAATACAAGCAAGCAAAAGTGGTCGCAATGAAACAGCCAAGAGAAATGGTGACTTTGCCCAAAAAAGAAGGTTGCATCAAGTCTGTACCTAACTAAGTGCCAAAGCCAGACAGAGGTATACTCGTAGCAAGCTTATAGAGCCTAGCAGGGAGAGCAAAGAGCCTATGGACTATGTAAGGTTCATCTGGAGTAATGTTAATAGATAGTTTTAGAAAAAGTCACAGAAGACCTCAGAGACTCACTCACTAGTCTGATGTCCCTATACTACAGAAGAGTTTTTAATGGTAATTGCTTTGTGCTGCATCTTTTACCTTTCATCTACATCAGCAGGCTTATTTTCTGACAAAACGTATTTTGAAGACATCTGAAATGAAGGTGACAGCTCCTGATACAGTTACAACGAAGACTTCTGCCTTTACTTTCACTTTAACTCATGATGCTCCATCAATTACTCCCCAGCCATTTGGCAGCAGACTACTAAGCAGTACATTTTTCATCTACTGAAACCCACAAGTCCAGCTTTCAGACATTCTCAGAGAGCTGAAGAACTTCATACTCTTTGAGTTGGAAATTGCAGAAAATAGTTGTCTCAGCAAGTGGGGCAAGCCAAACCCCTTTGGTGCTTCAAATGATCTGCTTTTTTTCCTGCAGGAATGAAAAATAGTGGCTGGGATCTTGTGGTTATGACCAAATTGACCAATGCTACAAAGATCTATGGCGACCACCAAAACAGAGGAAAAGGGAGCACTCAGCAGAGCCAATTCTCAGGTCAGCACAACCTGCTTAGTTACTTTAATTGCTTGAAAGAGTCCAGCAGAGCCACAAAGATGATGGAGGGAGTGGAGCATCTCCCTGATGAGGAGCGGCTGAGGGAGCTGGGGCTCTTGAGCTTGGAGCAGAGGAGACTGAGGGGAGACCTCATTCATGTTTATAAATTTGTAAAGGGCAGTGTCAGGAGGAAGGAGCCAGGCTCTGCTCTGGGATGTCCAGTGACAGGACAAGGGGCAATGGTCCCAAGCTGGAGCACAGGAGGTTCAACCTGAACACGAGGACAAACTTCTTTACTGTGAGGGTGGCAGAGAATGGCCCAGGCTGCCCAGAGAGGTTGTGGAGTCTCCTTCTCTGCAGACATTCAAAACCCGCCTGGCCGTGTTCCTGTGTGACCTGGTCTGGTGATCCTGCTCTGGCAGGGTTGGACAACTAATAACATTTTGTGATTCTGTGATTACAGCTTGTAATCGTCACACTGAGGAAACCCTCCCAAAACCCCCTGCAGCTGACTGTAACGTCAGCAGTTTTAACTGGACATACGATTCCTGCAACACTGAAGTTGCATTTTGCATAGCACAAAGTAACAAAGCTAGCATCTGCAATATTTTTAATCACAACTCTTCATTTTCCCATCAGAAAGAAACAAGTATTCCACTTTTATTAAAAATCCATTTAGGAGAAATAGGTCACATCACTTGGTGTAAAAAAATGCATTTCTAAAAAAGTAAAACCAGGTCATCGTTGAAAAAATTAAATAAAACCTTCTCAGTACTGTTCCTCAGGTTAGAAACATGACATAAGACGAACGTTGGTAACCACAGGAAACACACAACTTGACTGAAAGAACAGACAGGGCAGCAGCCTCAAAAAATAAAACAAAAAAGTGAGTGAAGATAAGAAAAGCCATGGTAAAAAAGGCAACATGTGCCACTCCATGATAATCACGCACAGAAACAGCAGGAAGCAGTGCCTACCCAACAGAGCACAGCTACGTGTTGATACGTAAAAACTAATAGTTACTTATAAGAATTTTATTCTAAAATTACTTCTCATTTTAGCAGCAAGCATCCCATTTAACAACCAACCAACCAACCAGCCAAATTGCTAAAGTTTAATGTATTTTAGTATTTAGAACACTAAAATATCTACATCTACAAAGTTTCTTCCTTATCTAGACAGCTCTAAAATCCTCACACTGGCACAGCCAGTCTTGAGATGTGCAAAAGCCACTGAAAATGTCACAGCAGTATTGACCAGTCTGTCAAAGCAACCAACACAAGCTCTCACTTCATTAAAGCCCAGGGATCAAACAGAGCTCTTCCTCAAACTATTGTGCCCTTCTCTACCACACGTTATTTTCACTGTGCAACAAATTTACTGCTGGATTTAATAAGCAAAGATGAAGAGTTGCTTGGCACTCAGAAACTATGAAGGGACTATTAGCCATACTGAAATTTTACCAGATCTTGCAGCTAATCAGCTGCTCTCAAAATAAAAGGTCCACTTCACTCTTAGATCCTAGCTTTTAAATCTCAAGGTACACAAGCAGATAACGTGGTGAACACTTTAAACATCCCTTTCTCCTAACCAGCTTTCAGGTTTGAGCAGGACTGTCATACAGTTTTACGCTGGAAATTCTGGGAAAGCAGCCTTCAGCTTACATCCTTCAAAGGACAGTTTCCAGCTTTTAAATTCTGCCCTTCTCAATTCATCATCATGAGTTGCCTTCTTTCACAGATTAGCAGCTAAGGGAAGCAAGCAGAACAAGTTTTCATATAGTTTAGGCCTGCATTTTATTTTTGTCAGTCAAAGCCTTTTGAAATATATTTCCTTTCTTTATATTAGAACCCACAAGTCTATGAAACTCTTAAAATTGGGCGATATTCACAGTCATGCAGAGACATCTACAATCACATTATGTTTAGTGCATTAATACTGTGGTATTAATGTACTATTAAGACTGTAATGCAATGTTATAACACTACAACTACTCTTTACAGGTTTCCCAGCATTGGACGTTGACTAATTTTGCAGTCAGAGATTTCCTGGTTTCTGGAATTTCCTTAGACTTACCTCAGTTTTCTGACTAAATTATGCCTATGTTTTCCTGGATAAAGATAATTAGGGTCAAAAAACAACCCAACTGTGGGAACTGTTAAAAAGCAGGAAAAGATCATTAAGCATTTGATTCTTTTACCTTTTTCATACTTCCACAGAACATTAAGGTGTATCAGCTTACCCCTCCTTCACTGACCATTAACCACCTTGCAAGGAACTTCTAAAACCAAATACTTCTGACAATTCAAACAAGAATTTTCTGGAAGAAATACCATAATTGTGACCTATAAATAACCTTTTTATTCAGTAACTTTTCAAAATCACACTTAAAAACAACTGAACACTAAAACAGTATTTTTCTTAAGACCAAGCAGAATAATTTTTGACATGCAGCCACTAAAGGGTATCAGTACTGCAGTTATTTCTACATAATGAATAGTTTCTAGGACTATTAGTAAAAGGCAGCGTTCTTCCTACCAGCTTCACCAGTCTATTCAGAAAGAACATCAAATGCTCCCATCACCAGGACACAGAGATGACAGGCTTCTGCCTGGAGGAACTTAGAGTCTAAATTAGCTCTGACTGTAAACAAAGAGGAAAAGTAGGACTGCACACTGCAAGAACTATGGACCATGTATTGCAACCTGTCTGTAGTCTCCTTTATGTTCTACTTTCTGCCAGATTTAGACATCAAAATTCATGCTCATCCATTCTGTATCTTTTGATTAGTACTTTTTGCCATACTTGTTAGTCACTGATGCTCTGCTGTATCACTTCACTCGGGGGGGTTCAGAATGGAGACAGGAACCTCCTCTGCTGAATTCTGCTCCGCAGTAAGGGTATAGCTCTACACTGCACCCACTGTGCCCTGTCAATTCCGGTCTTACAGCAGTGACCTATGTTGGCAACAACTGTCTGAGTACAGACTTCTGTTACAAATGTTCGCCCTTCTGCAAAGCTTCTGGGTTCCGAATTACAGGTGTCATGCTGATCCTGCTGTCCACCAGCTGTGGAGAAGTGTTCCTTTACTTTTAATAGGTGCCACAGAGTTCCTCCCCTTGTTTCTGTTTTCCAGAGGAAAACTGGATGACTTACTCTGTCATCTACCACTGCAAACCATCTCCACCCTTTAATCTGGTCCCTTTTATAGTTTGTACCTCTACAGATTTTCAAATCCCACCTACCCAACTGATTACTTTTTCTCACCCCTCCTAGTAGGTTTTGGATGATCTTAATTCTGTGAGTACCTGTACATTAAAAAAACCAAACCACATGCAAAAACCCCCCAAGGGTATATATAACACACACAGTATTCCTCTTTCCTTGGCTATTGGCCAAAACTGCTGTGTGTAGGTGCACAAGTTGGAAGCAGGTTTTGCTCTCTTTTGGTCAGCAAAATGCTTTTATTTAAGTCTGTATTTATGTCACTTCTTGCAAGCACTAAATACAACCCAAGTTTGAATTTTGCTATTGCTGGTTGCATCTAGGGAAGGAATGGCAACGGATACTGCGATGGCACACAATATATCTGAGTTATCTTGCCAGGCTTGTTTCTAAACCAGTATGCTGCCAAGCCAGCTACCAAAACACTGGAATGAAAACAGGCCAGCACAGATTTCCACTGGGTTTTCCTCCTTCAGAGTTTGCAGAAAACAGGTGCTAAGCCCAAATACGCCCTCACTACAGCTCTCATTACAATCAATTTACACTGCTGCTGTTATGTTTTAAGTTGTAATGGATGTTTAATCAATTTCTACAAACATGAGAGCAAAACATGGGCCCTCACACACCCTGGGCCCTCACACCCCCTGGGCCCTCACACACCCTGGGCCCTCACACACCCTGGGCCCTCACACACCCTGGGCCCTCACACACCCTGGGCCCTCACACACCCTGGGCCCTCACACACCCTGGGCCCTCACACCAGTGCACTTCTACAGAAACAAAAATCTAACCTCAATACGCAGTACCTTTCCGTTTTTCTAACTATGAATACATAATAAACATTTGTTATACTCCTGTAGGTAAAAAACACAAAGCCTACCAAATAATGAGGAAAAAGCTTAATTGAAAGCTGATTAACAGCATCCCCTTCTGCAGCAAACAAAACAAATGTGGAAACAAATTGGAGTATTTTGAACAAATATTTTTGTTTTCTGTCTGGCAATACAGAGAAACTGCATACTAATATAAAATTTTATATTTGCTAGGTCACACACCAGTCTGCCTCTGATCACTGCTTTGTGGACAGGGTTCATACAGAAACATGTTTGCTGCAGACTGATCCTCTGCTATAGATAAAAGATTTTAAAATGTGTCATAGAGTCATAGAATGGTTTGGGTTGGAAGGGACCTTAAAGCTCATCCAGTCCAACCCTTGGCCATGGACAGGGACACCTCCACCAGCCCAGGTTGCCCAAAGCCCTGTCCAGCCTGGTCTTGGCCCCGGCCAGGGAGGGGGCATCCACAGCTTCCCTGGGCAACCTGGGCCAGGGCCTCACCACCCTCACAGTCAAGAATTTCTTCCTAATACCCAGTCTAAATCTCCCCTCTTCCAGTTTAAAACCTGCAATAAGATTCCTCTAAAGCCTTCTCTTCTCCAAGCTGAACAGCCCCGACTCTCTCAGTTGGTCCTCACAGGAGAGGTGCTCCAGCCCTCTGACCAGTGAGGTGTCCTTGCACCTCGCTAAAACAAGAAAAAAAAGAGCCATGAAAGTTGTACTGCCAACAGCATTAAAAATAAGTGCGTGCTGCTGCCATGCACACTTTGTAACACTTCAAAGAATCAAAGTTTCTCTTGCTGTTTCCTTCCCAAACCAACTTTCCCCAGTCTCTGTCTACCAGGACTATTTTTATACCATGCCTGCCACAAACCTGTTCAAGTGAACCAAAGAGCTAAAAAAAGGAAAAGTTCCCAGCTGCAAGGAACCTACACATTTTAGATTTACCAAAATGAAGACTGAGATTTTTTTTGCAGGAAGAAGCCCACAAATCTGCCGCTGCTCTAAGGTGTCTCAGAGTGCAGCAGACTCTGAAGATGGATGGGGGCTTGAATTTAAAACCGCATTTTTAACAGAACATGATAAGCATGGACTACTTCCTTTCAAACCACACAGAAGCTTCACTGCTGTGTTAAGTACACCAATAAAATTCAGTCTATAATAGAATCTGTCAAATTATATTAAGACTTCATAGCATACTCAAATCATAAGTACCAAAAAGACTACCTCAATTCCTTTGCTAGCTTAATACATCTTCTCCGAGTATGAAGTATTCCTTTTAGCAGGAAGGTTTCCATGCTTTGGACTTTGGTTTTCCAGCTATGATGGTTTTATAGGTCTCATTTGGTTTACTTGTTTGAACAGTAAATGTATGGCAGAATGAAATATTTCAAGGAGTAGGTGTCCTTAACTTCCATTTCCTTTAGTCCATTTAAAACCTTAGCTCAAGATATCCCTCCATTCAGACAAACTTCTCAGTAAGTGCTTTAATCTGGCCTTGACTACCTCTTTTTGGTTGAAAATAAGGTCAGCGCCCTACAGGTGTATACATTTCTCCACAGAAATCCGAAAAAAAAGTCAAAGTCACTAACACCCTACCAGTCCAGCACAGCACTGTGGAGGCCCTGTGGAAACAAATCCTAATATCTAGGAAAATCTGTCACTTTTCGTCATCCACTTCAAGATTGTCACCACATTCCTACTCCTTCTCCTATGCAATGATAGATCACACACGTCTCTGAACTGCAGGGAAAGTGAAAACAAAAACAGAGGAAGTGCTTCTACTTCCTTAAAGGAAACTGAGCAAGTCTTTTTTAACATTATTATGAAACTTGAAAGAAACCTTATGATTCTGATGGCTCTGAGCCAGAACTGAATCTTAATTGGCAGCAAAACCATTCCAGAACATACAATTAAATAATTCTTCAAAATCAGCACCAGAATGTAATTATTTTAAACTTACAACTTTAAAACAAAACACCATATGCTCACAATTGCATGGGCATAGATCCTAATCACAGGCAGATCAGCCAGTGGCTGATCAGATAACATCACAGCTCCAAAAAGCAAGCAAAGGCAAAGCAGTTAGCGTGCTTAAACTTATACTTTTCTTTTGTTTTGTTAAATATTTACTTTTTACAGTTTTAATAGTTCAAAGAACTCCCTCTCCTACTGTAACACTCCCCTCTGCATTTCCAATACCTTTGCACATCTCTCTGAACAGGCACCTGCCTCCCTCAGCTCCATTGTCGGAGATGCTTTCTGCTGCAAATACCTTCTTCTGGCACTAAATTTGAAAGCAAACGTTGCAGGGATGCACTCAAAGCTACCTGCAGTCAACCACTGAAGTCAAGTTGAATAAACACATCAGTGAAGAAAGCTCATCAATGTAGGAAAATGTTTGTTTTCCCACATCAGGTCGAATTTATCCTATCCAACATTTGAGATGATGTTAATACGAAGGACAATATTTTCCTCTGCAAGTTTGCCCTTCTCCCCAGGTCAGATGGACTGAGCATAGGACCTGAGCTCCTAGATCAGTCATTTTTTAATTCCAGATGATCTTGTAGTGGGTCTGTTTATAACCTGCCTGCACACATACCTATTCTAATGCTGAAAGGTCACACGCCCACAGTTCTCGAGGGCTGACACAGTTAGGTTGACTTGCTCACACAGAATGGATTTGAGGAAGTTCTAACTAAGTCATAAGAGCTCGCCAACTTAATTACTCCAAGCTCTTCAGCCTACTCACCTACATCCCATCTTGTATCCCCTCTTCAGCTCATCCTTTATCCCTCACCCTCTGGAAAACCACTAGAACCTGAATCCACTACATCCCCCTAGCAGCACACCCATAACTCCATCTGTAACCATTAGATAGCCATACCTTCAGCTTACCCTAGCGTGTATCATTTCACGTATGGTGATGTAGCCACTACAGAGAGCTTCCCATGAAGTAAAACACAATTTTACTAAATTATATGTGTGTAAAATGGCAGTGCAACAGCCAGTGTTTGTTCACAAGGGATGGAAGTTCTGATATTCCTTTCATTATCAATTACTTTTCTGTTCTGTCCTTGTGCTTAAGTTATATTTTGACCCTCATCCCAAAATAATTTTCCTTCTGCCTGTGGCCCTGCTATGAGATCTGTTCCACCCTGTCATCATATGCCAGGTCACTCGACACTTCTGTATTCAACCACCTCTATACAATCACCAGGATATGAGATAGATACACAGTTCTGTTTCCTGTCCTCCAAACAGAAACCTTTTGTTTCTCTCCACAGGTTATACTGTTACCCACTGCAGCACCAACACCTGGAGAGAGAAAAAAAGAAAGGAAGAGAAAATCAGACCAAAGAGCAATACTAACACAGCAATTTTGTAATCTTCCTGCAATCTAACCCCAGAACGGTGATTACACAGACACATTAGCAGACAGCCAGCACTTTCTGCTGCCCTTTCTTCCTCACAACACTTCATACAAACTGCCAACTTGTCTGGGTGCTGGTTAGCTGAATGGGGAATAACACAGGCAACACACTGGGAAAAGTGCCGTGCTGGTGGCAAAGGGCACGCCTGGTTTTTCCTGTGCTCCTCACAGCAGTGGCAGCACAAGCCAACCTCTAGAAACACACCATCTCACAGCTGGAGACAACCTGAACACAAAGGTGCCGGCAGGCCAATCGTTTCTTCAAGAGGAAAAGCAAAAACAGGTTTGGGTAGACAGCTCTGGCATTAAACACGGTGTCCTAGCATTTAATTTGAAAAGCTCATTGCCCACATTTTTGTTGCTTAGTTCCAGGAAGTTACTGTCACAATTTATTGGCCCAACAGAAGCTTCTGTTGGGCCAATAAATTGTGAAAATAACCCAAAGTCTTCATAGACAGAAATGCAAGCCCATGTTCAGACTTCTACTTCAGGGCTAATCAGGAAACCAACATCACAAGCACAGATGTGAGGAAGATGAACAAAGCATGAAAAATATGGCAAAGTGCAAGATCAGTGTCTGCATTGCTTTGTCCTTTTAGAACAATCAGTAACAACAGAGTGCTCCAGGTATTCACAGGGCCTCTCTTCTTATCAGCAGAGATGATCCGCATTAGGAAAAATAGTACGGTATCTTCCAGTACGTAACTATTTGCCGACTTTATCATGGTGGACATTGAGACAAAGTTATGGTGTTTATGGTTCTATTTTCACAAGGGAAGCTATCGATCATGCGACAGCTTTCCAGCGAAAAGTAACTTCATTCTCGGTACATGATAAAATTTACGGTGGCTGCAGAAGCTATGGATGAAGCGGATGGAAAGCGCTCACTGGCTGGTATTTCCAAACAGCATTTCTGAACTGTGTCTTTACCACGTGGCACAAACAAATAAGCCTAATTATTTCAGCTTCCAAAAATCAATTTTTTTTAAGAAATGTCGGCTGTCTAGCTTCTCAATGCACAGTTCACCTCTCTAATCAATACAAAACAGCCTGTCAATCTAGTTCTGAATCCTCTGCCTCTCATCAGAACCACTCAGAACATAATGACACACTTATCATCCACCCTTGTATCGCTCCTGGAAAATCATCCTATTGTAATCTTTCACAATGAGAAAAATGCTCTCTTTTGGTGCTTAGGATGAACTATTACATTTATGAGTCAGGCATTACAAGAGCACAGTAAATTGACGTTGTCTGCCTTTTTTTTTTTTTTTAAAGAATCATAAACACCGATTCTCACAGTATATCTTCCCACTCTATTCCTTCATTGAGCAAGAAAATGTCTCACACAGCTGAATCAGAAACCACCCAATACTTCCAAGACAAACAAGAATGTAATTTTGAATTCTTACTTAAACCAGATGCCACAAAGCATACCACATGGGCACAGCTCACATGTTCCTGTGTAGACATAAGATTCACGCAACCTCCACTACAACTTGTAGACAATCAAATTTCCCAAATATCCTGCCCTAAATGGTGTGTCAAGCGAAATGCTTGATTGACCCCACCGGGGTTTCACCAAAGTGCAGTCTGATTTTAACAGCAGATGAAGTGTGTCATGGTCTGTAGGACATTTCCAGTATCTTTCTGGAAAGTTGCTACATAAACCTTCCGTCATCACCATCATCCCATATGTGCCTTTATGACCAACTCTTTGCAGTTCTATTTCTACTCCTCCGTAATTTACACCATACATTGGCCTGCATTTGTTACGGAAAGCACCCTGGAAAGCATTTCAAAGAAGAAAAAACAGATGTATTTTAAAGCACAGCCCGTAATTTACACCATACATTGGCCTGCATTTCTTACAGAAAGCACCCTGGAAAGCATTTCAAATAAGAAAAAACAGATGTATTTTAAAGCACAATCTTTTTATCAGTACTGCAATATTTTAGTACAGTTCCAGTAAAATTACCACGACACTAAAAACAGTGCAAGTAGAAATCTTGCAAGATATCTACATTTAAAGTCTCCTCCCAGGCATTTGGCATCTCTTCCCTTTTGCTACACAATTTAATTTTTCATTTTTATATATAATTTACCACCCAAGCGAGAGTATTTTTAAACAGAACCTTCTGAAATGAACGCATAGCTCGCCGACTGACCCTACTCCCTCTCCCAGTGAGTCAAGATTAATGGCTGTGTTCAAACACTTCCCAAATGCGATGTACTGCTTGGATAGTTGTGACCTAAACCACACCGCTTTTCCAACATCTGGACCACTCTGGTTCTTTTTAAGCAGATCCCTCCTCGCCCTTGAGGCTGCTGTCTAGCAGCATTTGTGTGTGCCAGTGCAGCTTTGCTGCCATGCTGGCTTTTCCAGACACCTCCTCAGTAACTTATCTCACGCATCTACTAATAATTCCCAAAACCCTCCTGCAGCACATACAACAAACTTCATCTTTAATTCTCTCGTACTTCCTTCATCAAATGATCCCTTTAACACCTAAAGCAGTAGCTGCACATTTTGGGTGCGCTTCCCCATACTCCTTGAGGGAGCACCTTCATTATTTTGGTAGAGACAGACTTGAAGACTCTCAAACAATGACGGTATCAGCACCTCCTTTGTCACATCCATTATAAAACAAAAGTCCAGTCACATCTAAATCATAAAGCATATGTTAGGAGGTGGCTTACCATTTAATTCCTACTCTCGTTTGTTGCATGTTTGTGAGCAATTTGCATCTCATGGTGCTTTTTTGCATATTTAAACGCCAATTCTTTAATTACTTAAAAAAGCATTAGAACTCTGGGGAGAGAAAGAGAATATGCTACTAGAACTGAACATGAATCCAGATAAAAGCCACTCTTGGGACCACATGAATTCATTATTCAACTTTCAGGCAATAATAGCAGATACACTTCAGATATAAGCCTTTTATAATAAATAAAAAATAAAAGTCTGCCATTCCAGCAGAAAAAGCATCTAGAAAAATTCAACCAAAGTCTGATTTCAAAGGTCTCCTATGAGATTAGGAAAATGAAGAAAGACCTATATAATAAACCTCACAGGACACTTTGTCTAAGGAGGTCATGAGGGAAGAGAAGTATGCAAAAATATGCATCCTCTCACAGAAATTCTCACAAATCAGTGGAGCAAGCCAGCTTCACAGAGGACAGTAGTTTTGCACACCCTGAAGCACTGCTTTTTGTGTGCGCTCGTTGCGAGCTGCCCACTTCTTAAACTAAAAAAAGCCCAGAAGACAAAACAAAGGCTATTGGAGAAAAGCAAGTTCACAGTTATGAAACTGCAACACTAAGTGCCTAAAGTCTAAGCAGGGATTCACCTCTGGATAGGTACAAAGGTACAACTACCTAGATCTAGTTACACCAGCACAGGTTTATAGCTGTACTGTTGTCAGACCACCACACGAGACCCTGCTGCTCCTTTCTGCAGAACAGGGAGGTGTTTCAGTATGTATTGAATCTTAGAAAAACTTATGTTCCAGCACTGCCGAGTTTAACATCAAACATTTAAAAGACTACAATTAAAAGCCGTTTGAAAGAGAAGCATATGCGCTTTAACCATGTGCGCTACTTTTAGTTACCTTTTTGAGATGATTCAAATTAAGCAGCTTTTGCTTTTCATCCCACTCACACCCTCTCTCACTACAAATTCTGTCTGAGCTAATCTTCCTTCTGCAGATGTCAAAACAGGGCATAAGTATTACAGCTACTTACTGCCAAAATGTGTTCGTTTAATATCCCATTACTATTGTAATACTGGCACAATAACTTAACGTATGTGACAGCTTTTGCAGTTAGTCAAGGATAGAGCCACTTACTCTCTAGGTTTTTTTAATCCACATAAAACTGTATTTGTAAAAATTGTAAAAGAAAAAATTTAAGGTCTGAACTAGATGCTCATCTCAGACTATAACGCTAGACAATAAAAGGCTTATAAGGTCATCATACACACTCTTCTCACCCTATCATTTCCATTGTCACAGCCTTTATGTGAAGTGATCTGTCCAGAAAGTCAGGTTATGGTATTTAGAAACACACTGTTTAATTCCCTACTTTCACAGATTTTTTTTCTTAATTTATTTTTGTAAGTGCAACACTGCATAAAGGCCAAGAACACACTTCCAGTGAAAAGTCCATGCTTGCCAAAAGGTTTAGGATTTTTCTTCAGGAACTTGCAGCATAGAAATACACTAGGAAGCCTGTTCAAGACCCTAAATATATCTACATTTAAAATATATACAATGAAAAGGACTGCTAGCAGATACGCTAAAGACAACAGGCATCCAAAAACGATAAGTAAGTTACTCCACTCCAGCTGACAAAGCACCAGTCCGCTGGAAAAGCACCGCAGCTCCACGGCGGCACTGTCCGGGCTGCC
>NW_010158966.1:8784-9110 GCF_000695765.1 Mesitornis unicolor | reverse complement strand
GGGGCCGGGCCTGGGGCTCAGCACGCCGCCTCCCGCCCTGCAAAAAGCTTTTGACAGAGGAAAAGCTGAGTATAAAGAAAAGGGGGAAATGTAGACAAAATGCTCGGTGATAAAATAGAGATCTTGAACGGGCATCCTGTCGTTGTGCTTGGCACTGGTGAGGCTGCACCTCAAATCCTGTGCTCAGTTTTGGGCTCCTCACTGCAAGAAGGACATTGAGGCACTGGAGCGTGTCCAGAGAAGGGCAATGAAGCTGGGGAGGGGTCTGGAGCACAAGAATTATGGGGAGCGGCTGAGGGAACTGGGGGGGTTCAGCCCGGAGAGGG
>NW_010158966.1:0-8748 GCF_000695765.1 Mesitornis unicolor | reverse complement strand
AGGGGGTAGAGGCGGGGGTGCCGGTCTCTTCTCCCAGGTAACAAGTGATGGGACGAGAGGAAATGGCCTCAAGTTGTGCCAGGGGAGGGTTAGATTGGATATTGGGAAAAATTTCTTCACTGAGAAGGCTGCTCAGAGCAGTGGTGGAGTCCCCATCCCTGGAGGGATTTGAAAGATGGGGAGATGAGGTGCTTAGGGCCATGGTTTGGTAGTGGACAGGCTACGGTTGGACTCCATGATCGTAAAGGTCTTTTCCAACCAAATGAATTCTGTGATCCATGTTCTTGTCTTTCATTTTATTGAGACTTCCAGTGCTGTTGCTGCATGCAGAGGGTATCTCTATGCAAGGGAGGACATGGAGTGGTTTTTAGTGGTGTCCCGTAGATGTGCTAGAGCTGCCCAAACTTCTGCCTGCTCTGAGGCATCTCCATCCTGGACCTTCTCAATAGCTGGTTTGCTCTAAGCATCAATATCTGCAAAGTGCTTTCAGAGGGAAAATGCGGCCCCTGAAACACCTCGTGTCCCACAGAAAGTTCATCCTTTCCCAGCTTCTGGCAGCACAAACGTGAGGGGACGTGAACAGAAACGCACCAGCGTCATCACCTGAATGATCCCAGGCCACTCGTGGTGAAGCAGTACCTGGCATTTTCCAGAGGAATATTTAAAACTGCAATAATGCTTGAAAATGGTTAAAAAACACTGGGAGGAAAACCTTCATCCCTGGTATGTGGCTTGCCAGCCCCTAAGCCCGTGGGCAACCTTGTTAACTGGCCACAAGTGTCATAGCTTGTCAGCTCATGGCCTTTCCCAAGAAGGAGCCACAGCTTAATTTTGAAAAATCACCTGGCAAAAATTTATTTAGATTCAGAATTTAGGCATTAATATTGTATGTTTTTCCCACTACCTTGTATTCCTAAGGCCAGGCTTATAATTTTCCCCTGGTGCTCTAATTTAGCAGAAAATAAAGCCCAGCTTTAGTAAAACTTGCTAATATTTCGCTTTTGCCGATTTGCTTACTCTTTGTTTTATTGTGCATATACCGTCTGCAGATTTAATGACAATATTTCACCTTTTATGCCAGCAATATTAATATTGAAAATAAAGTGTCTCGATCCAGCCACCTCAACAGCCTGCCCTGGCATCATCACATCTAATGTTATCCCAAGCCACTGCTCTGGGATGAGCTTATTTTGTACTTTTTGTCTCTTTTGATATTAATAATGGAAAAAATACAATCTTGCTATCACCCAGTCTTTGACAAAAGGAAGAGGCACAGGGGATGAAGCACTTTTGCGCTGTTAAGATTCAGCACTCCTGTTTTTGAAGTGCAATGTGGAGACAATTGTACAAATTGACCAAAGCAGCTCCTGTTATTCTCGAGCGGGATGCACATCCCTGGAGGGCTCGGGGCAGCCGCATCCCGGTTTGCCCTCTGATGGACACTGCATTGTGCACATAGAAAGTCTGAATTTTCCCCATTTCTACTCTGAAGCATCCGGCAGTTCCCAAACAGTGTCTTAAGTCTGAAAAAATATCATCGAACAATTTTAGTCCCAAGGAATTCTTTTGGTAAGTGATATTAAACATGCAAATTCTTGTTAGCCGTGTGATGATCCCCTGGGAGTTTATCGAAGACTGGTCTGTGTGTTGAAAGATGCATGGGGGCAAAGGAAGCTCACGGCTGACCCAAAAACATTTCGGATGGGTTACGACCACCCCACCAGAGATTTCACCAGCCAACTGTCAGCTCCCCAGCCTCAACCAAGACAGGTAAGAAGCTGGACTGATTCTTGAGCGCCTTATTAATTAACAGAAACAAAAAGTCCTGCTTTCTGTTCTTGAAGGCTGCTGCAGCGGCTGCGGTTGGGCTGAAGCGGCTGTTTGCGGCGGGCAGGACAATGCCCCTTTGTGCAGAGCAGCGGGAAGGACAATGCAGCTCCTGTTCAGGATCAGGCGCGGGGAGGCACCGCCCCGACACAAGCGGCGTGGGCAGTGGGGACCCCTCAGGACACAAGCGCAAAGGGACCTCGTAGCCTTTTGGGTAATGCTGCCCATCAGCGTACAAAGAGGGAAAAAACCAAAGTTAGAGACAAAAACAAAGACTAAAAGAGTGTTTTGTTGGCAGGAACGAGAGAGCAGAGGAGCAACAATGTAGAGCAAGAAGGTATTGGGGTCTCATCCTTCTCTCTCCCGATGGAAACAGCCCATGTAATCATTCAATATACATGAACAGGTTTGGCATTTACCAAAATTAACAGCAATTCTGTGTGAGAGGGTGTCCTGCGCAATTCCTGTAGCATAGTCGAGCAGTATCTGCACTCCAAGCCGCAGCGTCTGCAGCAGGGAAGCTTTATTTCAAGGTGTGGGAAGTAAGAAAGCTGGTGGTGCTAAGTGGACATCTTACATGCCACAGTGCACCATGGTCTGGTAACAGATAGCTAGTTATTTTTAGGAAAAGCCTCAAAAGTCAGAAAAAGAGATGAAACCCCCTCATGTGGGGGGAGGAGGTCCCTGAGGTTTTGCGTGGGATTTCCCATGGCAGGGTGAAAAGGTGCAGCCTGACAGCTGACGGCCTTTCCCCCTCCTCTCCGTCTGTGCCCCCGCGGCAGGGACATCTGCTCTCCCCGCCGAACAGCTGTCCCCCCACGCAGACCCGGCTGCAGGAGCAGGGGAATGACCCCATCCCTTTGGGAGACCTGGAGATCCTCCCAGCCCAGCCTTGCTGGATCCAACAGAAACGTTCGTTCTGGCCAGACACGAGGGGAGGAGGACTCTGACAATAAAAGCTTGAAAACGCTCTGGAGCAGCAGGACTTGGTGATTATTCCATGTCACTCAAAGGGGGAAAAGCAAATAACCTTCATCCCTTAGGCTATGAGATAGAGAAGGACGGGGTCTGTTCCATCACGCTCTTGCCCAGACAAAGATCATTATGCCCCCTAAGATTTAAAATTCAACATATGAGACCCTTAGGATTTCTTATCTTCTAAACACTGCTATCTCTTCTCCTAAACACTCTGTCTGTATCCCTTTTGCAGCTGTTTCTGGAGCATTCAAGAACCTCTACTGAAATACAGCCCTTTTCCCCCTTCCCATCCTCACGTCACTGCCCAGCTGGCAGAAGCTCAGTCCAAGCCCCAGCATGGGTGGAGAAGGGCTGTTTTGACCATTCTGTGTGGAACCAGCCCTTTTCCCAGCAGAGAAACGGTGCTTAGTGCCAGTCTGAGTTGGCTTAACGGACCATTAAAATGCTGGGACCAGTGATGAAGAAGGACAAGGAAGCTGGGGAGGGGTCAAGAGCACAAGTCTTGTGAGGAGCAGCTGAGGGAACTGATGGGGTTCAGCCTGGAGAAAAGGATGCTGAGGAGAGACCTTCTTACCCTCTACAACTCCCTGAAAGGAGAGAGTAGCGAGGGGTGGTCAGTCTCTTCTCCCAAGTAACCAGCGATAGGATGAGAGAAAATGGCCTCAAGTTGCACCAAGGAAAGTTTAGATTGGATATTGGGAAAAAATTCTTCACCAAAAGGGTTGTCAAGCACTGAACGGGCTGCCCAGGGAAGTGGTGGAGTCACCATCCCTGGAGGGATTCAAAAGATGGGGAGATGAGGTGCTCAAGGACGTGGTTTAGTGGTGGAGTTGGCAGCGTTGGGTTAATGGTTGGACTCGATGACCTTAAAGGTCTTTTCCAACCCAAGTGATTCTCTGATTCTGTGAACTACTCACAGCGCAGGTCCATACAAATTCCCCCAGGAAAGGTCTGGGTGCCCCCAGCCTGGCTCAGAAGGAACTCCTGGACCTTTCAGGAGCGGGTGGGGATCACAGCTGAGGCCGTAGAGGGTGGTTTGATGCTCTTTAGTGCTCTCAGGGGTGTGATGTTCTTGAAATCAGGGGTCAGAAAAAGAATTTGGACTCTCCACAGAAAGCTCCATGTGTTGGACATGGGAAAAAACCATCTTGTGAGTGGAACGGGTCCTCCTCACTGCCCATCCATGCTCCTCTGGCACTGGTTTTGACCAAGCCATGGTGATTTCACCCATGAGTTTGCTGATGCCATTTTCCTGGAGAGACTTAGCAACATAACACTGACTCTCAGGAAACAGCAAGCGATTTTGGCCTCCCATCCATACCCTTCTGTATTCCCTGCAGCATACCTAAATAAATAAAGTGGAAGAAGGCAGAGTGAGTGCTGACCTGGCACAGTCCAGCGTTTGGTAGCTGGAGATGCTGCTGACATCTATTGTCAGTTCTGGGTATTTTTTTTTTACTAGGTGTTTGTAAGCGTGTTGAGATTAATGAATCGGTCAACACTGGGTCACAGTGGTGGGTCTTTCTTTTGCTGGCAGGTTTCACCTTGCTCTCATTCTGTATTTTATAAATTGAAGATTCAAATTCCAGAGGGCGTTCACGAGCACTTTAGCTGGTATTGGGTTCCCCTCTTCTTCCTCCCATTAAAATTTAGGGAGTTGTGGTGTTCATGTGGACTTAAACAAAAGAGCATAATTATCAAATAATTCTTTAAACTTACAAGAACTGAGCTCAGAAGTGAAAACTACTTGGTAGTAATAATAGTAACCATAATAGACTGGATTTTGAGCTGATTGCTTCCCATAAGAGGTTCTCTGTATACCTTTGGCCCTAAGACTCTAAAAATCCCATTGCACGGGGAAAACCTCTGTTACACACCGTACGTGACCCTGCTCTACCACGTTGAACTGTTCCAGTTGCCCCTGCAAAGCCAAACTCAGAGGTTAGCAGCAGGATACAGCTGTTCTAAATCAGTCGTACCCTTCCCAGCCACAGCTTTCACCCTGAAGATTGCCCCTCCACATTCCCGCAGGGATGGGAATGTGTCTGAGGAATCTCCTTTTCCTGCATTATGTCCACAAGCTGCTCTTCCAGTAAAAAAATTTGGCCCTTAGCTTTAAAATTGCAGTCCCTGGTGTATACATCTGGGTTTTCTTCGACCTGTGTGCAGTGAGCATACGTATGTCTTTATTAGAAGCAAACCCAGTTGCTCCATAATACCAAGTTTTGCTCTTTTGCGAGATTTTACAGCAGAGCAGATGTGTACCACGGGGGCAGCTATTTGACCCTGAGCTCCTTTTGTGCATGCTCTTCTCATCCTCTCCTTCTGCAGCATCTTATGTTCCTGCTTCATCCGATTTCACCTATGCCAGGCCATGTCCTCCCACAAACGAGCCCTTAGCTGCACCGGGAGCGCTACACACAGGCCACCGAGAGGGTAGCAGAGTATTCCTGCACACAGATAATTTGTCCTTCGCCAGAAAGGCTGAGAAAATGAGCAAAGTTGTTGCAATCATTAAAATCTTCCTGGCTGCTCTGCACAAAAGAAAAAGAAAGAAAACACCCACTGCCAGATCAGCAGCTGACCTATTTCCTGTAAAACTGTACCGAAGGGCTCGCAACAGGACTGGAGATAAGATCTTACGTAGCTATTTACAGAACAGCCTGCTCAGTTATCTTGCAGCACTGTGCTTCAGCTCACTAAAAATAGTAAGTAATGGGTTTCTTGTAATTTTGTGTGACATCACAGCAAAGTCTGTGGTTCTTACAGCACATTATCACAAGCTTATCGGCTTAATTGGCATATTTCAAAAAATATCTACTAAAAAGAAATCTTCACTTGCTGTTTGTCATTCAAACAACTTTAGCAGCTTTTCTGTAACACCCTCCTTTTTACTCATAGACTTTTTAGGAAGAGGCTACTAGATGGTGCTAACCATTATTGCCAGGATAAATACACCAGGCCTAGCTACTGGAGCTGCCACAAAATCCTCCTCACGTACAAACGCTCAGCTTTTCAACGGCTCAACTCTGGTCATTTGGGATGCTTCTAAGGAAGAGCAGAAGCAGAACCGCTCAGTGTAAGACTCACCGCTTCTTTTCCACAAGACCCTGCTCACTCTTTCGTCTAAAGCGCCTCAAAAGTTGTGCAGCAGCCTCAGGCCCTTCAGGGTAACAAGTTTTATTTATTTTTAGCAGTTTATTGCTTGCCAGGGCTTTCAGGGTTTTGAGTCATTAGAACAAGCCAGTTTGTTTTAATTAAACTTCACTCTAAATCATAATTATAATCATAAATCACAAAATATAAATATAAATCATAAATGATGCTCTAAATCACAGCCAGTGATACCTCCCCTTCCACCTCACCAGTGTCTTCTTAAATCCAGTTTTCCCATCTTTGGACAAAGACATTGTCATTAACAGTTTTTACTTCAATAAAGACACAACACGGATGTATTTGCAGAATGCTTCAGTGTATTAAAAAACAGAGGAACTGCTTTCTAGTATCAGAACGAGCACGATCAGGCAAGTCTCGGGCAAGCACCAGGCAATCAAAAGATAAAAGCTGTGTGGTACACAGGAGTTGCTGCAGAACTCAAGGAAACCAAGATAAAAATTAGAACAGTGGCTTAGACTGAATGCCAAGCTTCAGAAAGTACGTATTAATTTCACCATAATATTTTTGTAGTCTCTCAGACTTTCAGTTCTGTACAACAGCCGAACGTAAGCCATAACAAACTGTAAAAAACTACACAGACACACAAACACCAGCTCGAGTGCAGGAGTTGTGTGGTTTAGCATTGAAGCCGGGGTCAGATCACATCTGCTCCTCTTCAGAGGAGTCACCGTCTTCTGCAGGATCCAGTGGCAGGGGGCGAGCTCTGTAAGAAGTGTTACCAGTTCAAAGGAGTTAGCAGAACTCTATCAACTCGTGTTTGAAAGGTGAACAAAGGCCTACCTTTTAAATGGGAAAGCCTACTTCAGCGCAGAAACCATCACACACCAACACATCCTTGGATGTTCTCTGCGTGTCTGTCTGGACCCAGGGGGCTGTGTGCAGGTCCCACACCATTCCTGAACATTTAATTCCCACTTCACGCTGGAGTTTTCGACCTAACTTACCCATGTTACCAAAAAAAAACCCCAAACTTGTGCAGTTAAGCGAGGACAGCTCTTGCTTCTTCCAGAATGTTCTGGGGAAGCTGTGAGTTGTTTTCGATGGTGACGCTGTGTTTTCTGCAGGGTTCTTGTCACCTGGTCCTTACTGTTTGCTCATCCTTCAAGGCAATTCAGGACTGGGGGCCTCCCAGCCAGTTTAGGATTATCTAGATTTGGTGAAAAAAACCAAACCCTTGGCAGTTGGGAACAGTGTCTGTAGGACAATGTTTCACACTGCTACCTTTTTAGTGAGTAGTGCAGCCTACAAGTTAATTTTTGAAGCGTCAGCTTGGTGGAACAACTCAATCTCTGACGTACACAAGTCTGAAACACAGCTGACAGCCACAGAGAGTTACACTGCTTTCATCTGTATGCAAACAAAGTATGTCTGAGCACAGAGAATTTGCCTGAACTACCAATTACTGCACCCATTTTTAGAGAAGTGCTATGAGGTCAGTGGAGATGGAGGCTGTGTCTCACCAGACTTCTGGTGAAACTGGAATGTTATTTCAATGAGGATATGGAGATTAACAGACACACAATTGACTTTTTAGTGGTTGCTTGCTCCTTCAGAAATAGATGTTTTCAAAGCAGTCATGCAGGAAAAGTCATCACCATTTGTTTTACCCAAGGACATGCTGCCAGCCCTCAACATAGCCCTCACAGGCAGCCAGGGATGCTGTGCTTGGTATTATTTGAAAGAGTCAAGGACTTTGTTGTTTCATGTCACTCCACAGACCACACTCTAGCAGAGCCCACTTTAAAGCAATGCCAGAGAGCACCAGCTGCAGCAATGACAGCTCCATGCATCGCTGCTGCTGCATAGGCAGTTTTAACTCTCTGTCTTTACTTCAGACAGCTTTTACCATTTTTTTTTAAGGAAGCGAAATTTAAGTTCAAGCAGCACGTCCCAAGAGATGGGCTACAGCCAACGACCAAAACTCCTCAAGTGTACAAAAACCGTTAAGTTACCTACTGCATTTTGCCTCTGATACACCAAGAGCCCCTTCCCTGCCCATTTGCCCCAAGGTACAACACCTCTGCACCTCCTTCAGCCCCATCTTCAGAATCACAGGATGGTTTGGGTTGGAAGGGACATTAAAGCTGCCCCAGTCCAACCCCCCTGCCATGGGCAGGGACACCTCCACCAGCCCAGGCTGCTCAAAGCCCCGTCCAACCTGGCCTTGGACACTTCGAGGGAAGGGGGATCCACAGCTTCTCTGGGCAACCTGTGCCAGTGTCTCACCACCCTCACAGTAAAAAATTTCTTCCTAATATCTGACCTAAATGTCCCCTCTTTCAGTTTAAAACTGTTACCCCTCATCCTATCACTATACTCCCTGATAGATTCCTTCCCCGGCTTTCTCATAAACCCCCATGAAGTGCTGAAATTTTGGTTTCTAGGGACTTTGTAGCCCTGCATAGAGCAGGGAGCTGGATATGATGATCCTTATGGGTCCTTTACAACGCGAGATGTCCTAGGATCATACGACTTGCGCTTCTGCTTCCACGGCTGAGTGGCAACCCGCGATTAAATCCCTCCTGAGAGAGCCCCAGCAGGGTGGGCTGAGGGCAGAGGGACGGGGATCGATTCCTAGCCCCTTTACCGAGCCCCCCGGGGCAGACACCTACTTTTTGGCCGGCGCCAGGCCGCTGCTCCCTGCGGCCTCCCCGCTGGGCTCCCGGTTCTCTTTCTCCGGCAGCTGCAGGAACTCGCCGATGCCTCTCTGCCAGGGGGGAACGGGCCTCACGCACACCGGGTTTCTCCCCACACGGCGGTCTTCTC
>NW_010158965.1:0-5677 GCF_000695765.1 Mesitornis unicolor | reverse complement strand
TAGCTGTGAGGATGCTGTGGGAGACGGTGTCTTAACTATACTTTATAACTTAAAGTATAGTTGATATATAGGAAGGAGTCTTTGTGCATGTCATGTTTTAGGCCCAGTGTGTAACAGAGCACCACAATGTCCCAAAAAGGGACTAGTCAAAAGAAGGACTGGGAGGGCTTCTCACCACTTAAAAGGTCACAGGCAAAAGACAGACTCATCATAGGAAGAAAAAAAACCAAAACTGTTTTAATTTGTTACCAAAAACATCAGAGTAGAACAATGAGAGATACAACCAGATCCTAAAGTCAAACACCTTCCCCTCACCCCTTCCTTCTTCCCGGGCTCAGCTTTGTTCCTAGTTCCTTCACCTTCCCCACCTCTTTGCCCAGGGATGCAGGGGGGATGGGAATGGGGGTTGCATTCAGTTCATGCCATTCAGTCTCTGCCGCTCCTCTTCCAGGGGGTAGGGGAGGACTCCTCCCTGCCTTCCTCTGCTTCAATGTGACACCCTTCCCACAGGAGAAAAAGTCCAGAAAAGTCCAATATGAGTCTGCCCACAGCTTCAGTTTCCCTCATGCACAAAACTGCTTCAGCCAAAGTCCGCAAAGCTCCAATCTGGTTTGCCCACGGTCACAGTTCCCTCACACACAAACTGCTCCAGCACACACTTCCTGGAGTCACAGTTTCTTCAGGGGCAGCCACCTGCTCATGTGGATCTGCTCCAACCAGTGAGCTTCTACGAGATGCAGGTGGGTCGACATGGTGCATGGGTTTCAGGAGAAACCATCTTTCCCATCTTCTCTCTCCTTTCAACCAACCTCCGATGTTTTTTAAAGTTGTTCTCAGCCCTCACTCCTTTCTCCACTGCAGGTCCCTTCTGATGGTTCTGAAGAGTTCCTGTCCCTCTCTTTCGGGCTTTAGCTGCAGTGAGGCTTAAGCTTAAGTTGGGGCCAGACAGGGCAAGGGGATGCCACTCGCACCTGGGGCTGCACTGGTCGGGGCTGGTGCAAGGGAGAGAGCGTGCCCTGCACTCCCCTTAAATACATGAATTTGCAGAGGCATTGACTAGCTTGGCCCTGATCAGAGGTGGGTCTGACATTGGAGGGGGAGCTTCTCAGGTAGCTTCTTACAGGGCTATGTCCATAGCCCTCCCCCACTACCAAAAACAAAACTAAAACCTCCTCACAGAAAACCCAATTCAGTGCATATTGCAGTTTGGTAGTGGTCCGATATTAACTCTTTTTTATTATTCTTTCTTTTAACTGCTTTACCTTTTTTTTCTTTTTTTCTATTTCTTCTTAAATTTTGTGTGTTGATTCCTACAGATCAAGACAAGTCAAGCGACTTTCTAGTTACTCTTCCCATTGTCTGGATTACTGATATAACTTGCAAAAGTCACTTTGCCTTATGTTAACAGGTGATTACACGTTTTTTCCTTCTCTAGCTTGTGTATGTTGGATTTTTGATAAAATATGAAAACAAAAATCAGACAGTAAAATAAATATTTAACCTATAAAGATGACTGTCACTATTTCAGAGAAAAACACGTCCTTTCCTATAATGAAATCAGACAATGAGATGACTGCCACAGGAAAAGAGAAAGGGAGCAATTTGAAAGGTATTTTAGCAAACCAATGTTGTTATCATTTGTTCAGTAGACTGGGATTGCACTTGTATGGCAATGGAAGGTTTGCCATGGATAACACGATAAAAGGTTCCAGTGACTTAAAACTTTCTAATGTGATAAAATTTTGGCAGTGCTCACAGCCTCTTTTCCTCTAAGCGTTATGATCAGCAACCACTAGTCGCTCTTCTGCCTTGTTCTTGTTAAAAAACAAGCCAACATCCCAACAAATGAAACTATTTGCTGTTTGCTTTGCTAAAGCAAGTAGAACTGTCTCTGAGCAGAAGTTGGAGCAAGGAGATAAAGAAGTGAAAGCATTTCCCAAAGGAAATATGAGGTAACATAAAGGAGCAAGGCATGGAGTTGTCACTGGCACTTGCTGACTGAAATCACTGATACAGTGAATCAGGTCCAACATCTGCACACAGAGCAATATCTGTATGCAGAGTAGAAGCAAGGAGACTCCTCTGTGCTCTCTTACAAGCTTCAATATCAACCTCAGTTCATCAAAGGCTGCATTTAACCCAAGCCTGAGCTACTGTTTTGAAATCACCTGACATTCACAGATGTGCAAATTTTCCATATACAAAGCAGGTGAGAGACAGCCACTGCAGTTGTGTTTCATGACACAGTTGGTACTAAAACCAACTGACTCCAAGAAAAAGCACCTCCTTGGATGGAGAAAGTGCGAATCTCAGAAAGTGAGAATCAGTGAAATCTGCAGAATTTCACCTCTCTGGAATGCACACAAGCACTTGTACTCACTTTGACAATTCACTGCACTGAGATACTCCTTTTCTACTGTTAACCAGGTAGGTGTTTAAAAGCAACTGAAAAATCACCAAGATATGTCAGTCATGGTTGTGCAATGACTTATAAGAGCTGTCTTTTATGAAAACAAGCAAAAAAAAAAAAGGCACTTGGCCTTCAGCTTTCAGACAGGGCAAGCCAGGAATCCCAATCTGATCCCACACTGGAATTTTCTAATGCTACACTTGGCACTGCCAAGAGAGTTTAATGCAGTAGAGGTAATCTGCACACTGGCCAAACCCTTCAATGCATCAGCAGCCTACACAGTTCATGCCTTTTGAGTTTACTTTTAAAATGCCATCAATTAAAAACAGGGCAGGGGGACTTAATTACTTGGAAGTTATGCTATGCTTCTGAGGCACAGAATAAGATTTTTATGAACTGCAGAAGGAGACAAAACATTGTTTTTTAATGACCTTTTGGAAGAAATTCAGTTTGTAAAGCAAGGCTACAAATTAATTTTTGAAAGATATGCGGCCTCAGGGAGTTTGAAAGAAAGAGAAGTGCAGTCTGATTCCATGGAAAAGCAGTTTGGGATCAGCATATTCAGAGTGGTACACTCACTGTCTCTCAGTATGTCTGGTATTACGACACCACTTGCAGTTGTTTTGTGACTCTTAGAGGAAGGAACATATTGCATGCACCTTATACTTCTTTAAAGTATAAGACCTGTGGTAAATAACCTGAAGTTTTCCTCTACCATTCTGCAATGTCTAACACTATGAAATGATGATAATGACCAATTATTTCTGCATGGGGTACTTAAAGAGATGAAATTTATTTTAATGTTAACTTTTCTATAAAAGAACGTGCAAAGTATTCTGCTGTAGTATATTATCAAGTGATACTGAGTGGTTCTATAATTTAAACCACTTTAGCTAAAATTCTCTGCTTAAATAGATCATGTTTCTGTGCCATTTTACTCCACTCACTTAAAAATCCCACACTAATTTCTTAGCTGCTTTGAAACTAATTAATTTTAAATCTGTTTAACTGTTATACAAGTTAAAGTAATAATCTGTTGAAAGTAATTGCAGTGGAAAAATTTTAATTTTAAGTTCCAGAAAGGAATAACTACACTTTTAACATCACCAAACTATGTGTCTTATTAATGCACATAATCTCCATTTCCATTTGCTGACAAAAGTATGAAAATAGAAAGGAGGGATGTAAAGCCAAAAAAAGAGGAAGATTTCACAAGAAATGGAAAATGTACTGTAGGAAAATTTAACTGGAAGTACCGTAGTGCAGGACTCAGTTGTCACAGGAACTATAATAAGACAAAGCGATAGTCTACCGGGCTGCTATGCTGATAGAACCTTTTAAGACCTAGTCTTTACACTGATGCATTCTTTTTGGTAGTTTGCTACTGTATTATGGCTACTTTTCAGCAAAGTAATGGAAAATATCATAGTAGGGGTCTGCTACAGGCCACCTGACCAGGGAGACCGAGCGTGTAAGGCCCTCCATAGACAGATAGGAGAAGCATCACATTCACAAGCCCTTGACCTCATGGGGGATTTCAACCACACTGATAACTGTTGGAGGGACAATGCGGCACAGCATCAGCAATCCAGGAAGTTCCTTGAATGCATGGATGACAACTTTCTTTTCCAAGTGATAGAGGAGCCAAAAAGAAAAGGTGATACACTGGACCTCATTCTTACCAAAAAGGAAGGGCTGATGGCCAAGGTGAAGCTCATGGACAGCCTTAGTTGCAGTGACCACAAAGCAGTGGAATTCAAGATCTTTAGGGCAGCAAGGAGGGTACATGCCAAGCTCACTACCCTGGACTTCAGGAGAGCAGACTTTGCTCTCTTGAGGGATCTGCTTGGTTTAGTACCATAGGATAAAGCCATGGAAGGAAGAGGGGTCCAAGACAGTTGGTCACTATTCAAGGATCACCTTCTCCAGGTTCAGGAGCAAAGGATCCCAACAAAAAGGAAGATAGATAAGGATGCCAGGAGGCCTGCATGGATGAACAAGGAGCTCCTGAGCATGCTTACACATAAAAAGAATGTCTTCAAAGAGTGGAAGCAAGGACAGGAAGCCTGGCAAGTATACAAAGAAGCTGTGTGGGCTGCCAGAGAGCAAGTTAGGAGAGCTAAAACCCAGACAGAATTGAAACTGGTCAAGGCCATCAAGGGTAACAACAAAAACTTCTACAAGTATGTCAGTGATAAAAGGAGGAGTAGAGAAGATGTGGGCCCTCTCAGAAAAGGAACAGGACCTGGTCATGAAGGACCTGGAGAAGGCTGAGGTACTCAACTTTTTTTGCCTCAGTCTTCACTGGCAAAGGCTTTAACCACACTGCCTAAGTTGCAGAAGTAAAAGTCAAGGACAGGGAGAAGGAAGAACTGCCCACGACATGTGAAGATCAGTTTTGAGATCATCTATAGGACCTGAAAATTCCGAAGTCCATGTGACCCAATGGAATACATCCATGGGTGCTGAGGGAACTGGCAGATGAAGTTGCTAAACCACTTTCCATTATATTTGAAAAGTCATGGAAATCTGGTGGAGTCCCTACAGACTGGAAAAGGAGAAACAAAACCCCTATTTTCAAAAAGGGAAAAAAGGAAGACTCGGAGAACTACAGGCCAGTCAGTCTCACCTCTGTTTCTGGCAAGATCACGGAGCAGATACTCCTGCTAGGGCACATGGAAAATGAGGAGGTGATCAGTGACAGTCAGAATATCTTCACCAAGGGCAAACCATGCGTGACAAATCTGATGTTCTTCTATGTCAGAATTATAGCATCAGTAGACAAAGGAAGAGTGACCAACATCATCTACCTGGACTTAAGCAAAGCATTTGACACTGTCCCACACAACATCATGGTCTCTAAATTGCTAAGACATGTAGTTGATGGGTGGACCACTCAGTGAATAAGGAATTGGCTGGTTGGTCACACTCAAAAAATGGTGGTCAATGGCTTGATGTCCAAATGGAGACCATTGATGTGTGGCATTCTTCAGGGATCAGTATTGAGACCAGTGCTGTTTAGTATCTTTGTCAGTGAAATGGAAAGTAGGATCGAGTGCACCCTCAGCAAGTTTGCAGATGACACAAAGCTGTGTGGCCCATTGTGTCCGTTTAAGGTTGATGTAGTCAACCCGCCAGACTTCTCCATACTTGTACTTCAACCACCTTCCTCCGTGCCACAAAGGTTTCATCCGTCTGGCTTGTTTGATGGCAGCGCATGTGTCACAGTCCTGTGCATAACCTGTGCAATAGAGTCCATAGTTAAGT
>NW_010158964.1:0-4698 GCF_000695765.1 Mesitornis unicolor | reverse complement strand
TTGCTATAAAAAGAAGCAAGGTCAAGGGACCCGCATGAGTTATCCAGTTCTTAGGAATTAAATGGCAAGATGGGCATCACCAGATTGCTATGGACATTATTAACAAAATATCAGCTATGTCCCCATCAACTAACAAACAAGAAACATGAGCTTTCTTAGGTACTGTAGGATTCTGGAAAATGCATATTCCAGGCTACAGTCAGATTGTGAAACCTCTCTATGAAGTGACTCGTAAGAAAAACTGTTTTAACTGGGGCCCTGAACAACAACAGGCCTTTGAAAAGAGAGATTGTACATGCAGTTGCCCTTGGTCCAGTCTGAACAGGACCAGATAATAAAAACGTGCTCTGCACTGCAGCCGGGGATAATAGTCCTGCCTGGCGCCTTTGGCAGAAAGTACCAGGGGAGACTTGAGGTCGACCCCTAGGATTTTGGAGTCAAGGATATAAACCCATTCCTTGATGGTGGGTACGTTTATGAAAGCAAACTGTGGCCTGCATTCTGCTGCCAAATGAATTGAGAAAAATGCATTGGCAATGTCATTGTAGCATACCACTTGGCTGCCTTTGACTCCAGTTCATACTGGAGTTCTAGCATGTGCTTGTATGGAAGCACTCAGTGGTTGTGTGACTTCATTCAGGCCACAATAGTCCACCGTTAACCTCTACCTTCTGTCAGACTTTTGCAATGTCTGTATGGGACTACTGAAAGGTGAGCTAGCCTTTTTGATCACTCTTTGGTTCTCCAGTTGATGAATCAACTCATGGCTGGGAGCCAAGGAGTCTCGGTTGGTGCAATATTTCAACTGGTGCACCATCATGATAGCCATCTGAGTCAATAAAATTATAAATGTATAGCAGGACATGAAGACAGAATAGAGGGGTAAAGAAACATGCCATTTCCTGGCACAGATGTGAAGGCAATTTCTCTGATGTAAAAAAGTTCTAATTTCAAGTGGCGGAAGTACCATGAATGTAAACCAACTGTTTTGCAGGTGCATGACTATGCTTTAACAAACTGCAAAGAATCACAAAAAAAACCCCAAAATGCAGTTTTATTTGGTGTATATGGCAAGGTTAGTGGGGGTGGTGTCATGTCCAGCTCTTAAAGAGGGGGACAAGTGACTCTGATCTGGAAATCCCCAACAGGTTGAACAACGGTGAGGTAAGACAAGTCTCAAGGTTCCTAATCAAAGTGTTTAATGAACAATTTCAATCACCAATACTGTCACCGAAATCGGAAATAAAGAAAATCCTTAACACTAATTTAGTATTAAGAAGCAGGCATTCTTTATTATGGCCGAGTGCGAAGGGGAATAAATTCAATCAACATTGCACACCTTGCCTGGTGTGTTCACTCATTATAAAGGATAAATACATGCATAATCAATAGGCTATATGTATATGTATATGTATATAATTTCCCATAACTAATTAAAATAACTCCTCCTACTAGGGTCTGAAGAATAAGCTTTATAAGGAGCGGCTGGGGGGGCTGGGATTGTTTAGTTTGGAAAAGAGGAGACTGAGAGGAGACCTTCTCACTCTCACAGCTACCTGAAAGAAGGGTAGAGGGAGGTGGGTGTTGGTCTCTTCCATGTAGCTGGTGATAGGACCAGAGGAACAGCCTCAAGTTGCACCAGGGGTAGTGCAGACTGGATATTAGGAAAAATTTCTTTACTGAAAGAGTGGTCAAACACTGGAACAGGCTGGCCATTTAGGCTGCCCAGGGAGGTGGTGGAGTCACCATCCCTGGAGGTGTTCAAGAAATGTGTGGATGTGGCACTTCAGGACATGGTTTGGTGGGCATGGTGGCGTTAGGTTGACAGTTGGACTCTTCCAATCTTAATTATTCTGTGATTCTGTACTTTCGATCATGCACAGTATTTGCAGAAATTGGGTCTGAGGGTTGCTTTGTAGCCCCCCACAGACCCCAGACTCAAAAGACCCTCCAACGACCTTGGTTCAAGGACTTGGCTGAGGGACCTGTTTCATATAACAAAGGTGTAAGGCTCCAGTAAACGTTAAAGCAGTGTTTTCATTCTTGAGTCACTTTAAACAATGGCGCATTATTGGTGATCACTGGCCTGGATGTACTCTTAGTGAATAAAACAAACTGTAACTAAAATAGGACCTGGGCTATACATAGGTTCGTTAGCAGCCTTAACATTATCCAAATCAAAATTTTACATTTATTTTTCTATATTCATAACAATACTATGTTTACCAATTTTGCTTATGACAAACGGCTCAACAACCAACAACAAATTAGTGACAGATCAAAACAGCAGTAGCTTTGCCCACAATAACCAGCTTAATAGCTGGCAACAATTATAGGTAGGTAAGAACAACAACAAACAGCTGTTTTCCATCTTTATAGGCAGCTAGCTGCCTCCCCTTAGTTGAGTTCCCCAGCTTCCTATGTAAATTAACACCCATGTTCTTTCCAGGTGTGTGGGGACAACCCTTTTTAGTCTTGATTGGCCTCTTCTAGGTGCAGGACTCTTGGCTTGTTATGTAAAAATGGGAGTTTGGTACAGAGGTAATTAAAAGATGTCTGCTTATCTTATCTACCAGAGTAGCATCCCGGTGTCACTCGGATGATTCAGTGCCAGACCTCCAGGTGCCAAGATGCTCAATGCTTGCCTTTGTTCAGTTCCTGCGCAGGATAAGCACAGCGCCCAGCCTCCACCCATTACTCCACATCCCGCACCCACAAGCCTTGTCCTTCACATTAGCACCTTAGATGAATGTTTGAGACATTAACATATTGTCCAGATCCTTACAGGATGGTGGCAGGGGTGCCTCTGTGTGAAGAGGTAAGGAGCTGCCCTGTGACGAACACAAAGAGTACCTAAGAGCTCTGTAAGGACCCACTGCAGGCCAAAGCCAAGACAGAGAAGCTGGTGGCACCTCTGTGAAAACATATTTAAGAAAGAGCAAAATGCTGCATGGCAATGTGAGGAATGAGGGGGAAATAAATGTGAGAAACAACCTTGCAAACACCAAGGTCAGAGAAGGAGTGGGAGTACGTGCTCCAGGCACCAGAGCAGATATTCCTCTGCAGCCCATGGAGGACACCACAGTGGAGAAGGCAGATATGCCCTGAAGGAAGCTGCAGCCCATGGAGAACTCATGTTGGAGCAGACTCTCCTGACAGGAACTGCTGCCCATGGAGAGGAACCATGCTGGAGAAGGGGAGGAGGAAGGATCATCAAAGATGAACTGTTATGTACTGACTGCAACACCCCGTTCTCCATCCCCCTGTGCCACTTGGTGGGGGAGAAAGTAGTAGAGTCGGGAATGAAGTAGTAAAGTTGAACTTGGGAAGAAGGGGCCCCACTACTGCAGACATACCAAGTTGTGTGATATCTCTGGGTCGGAATGCAAGAAAGCAGCCTGCTTCAGGTATTCAAAACAAAATAAGAATGTCTCATGTTGCTACTGCGGAGAGACCAAGTTGTGCTGGGTCAGAATTCAAGACATTAGAAGCTTAAAAAAAAGTCTTTTACTGATTATTGGCAACTACAATCTACAAGCGTCTTGGCAAAAGATACATCAACTACCATGACTTTAGCTAAATATGAGATTATAAGGCATATGATGTCAAATACCCATACCCAGCCCAAGGATTTAAGAAGAAAGAACGAGAGAAAAGAAAAAGAAAAGGACCAGAGAGAAAAGAAGAAAGCAAAATAAACAGAAAAGAGGGAGGAATCATCACCACCCTTGGTTCCTGTGAAATTTTGGTGAGGACTTCCAGTGGTGGGCATGCACTTGGTCCCTGTTGGAGGTGCCTTTTATGCTTCCACATCTGTGTTGGCTTGTCAATCAATGATGCAGGAAGGGCACACCTTACATGTGATCATAAAACACTGACGTGCCTCTACAAGTGATGCATGTACTCAATAATCCTCATTTGCATATTCATGGGTGTCACCCATTATATACATTTGGCCAATAATGAAGCAAAAGATCATTTCACAGTCATTGAAAAGTGGGATGGGTCTTGGGAGAAGGCTTTTCCAACTCCTTGGCACCCCCTCCCCCCTCCCATGCCCAACCTTATCTGCTTCTCAAGGTCTTCTGCTCCCATAGCTTATCAGTTCACATTCCTTTGTTGGCAAGATCTGACTTTGTTTAGTGTCTTTTCACGTGACTGTATGAGGCAAATGACAATTATGGGGCTTCACACCATGTATCCATATTCTAGGGATATTTAGCCTACAGACTATTAGAAATTTTTCCTTTTTGATCCAGTTTTGGATGACCAGTCTTCATTACTTCTTTGTTAGCACATGTTAGCAGATGGATTATTCATTAACATACACATATAATGGAGATTCAAAATTAAAGTTATAGCTACACTACCTTCATCCAATGGTCTGTAGGTATCAGACTACCTGGATATTTTTGGTTACCTGAAATATGCATGTAGTCACACTAACAGTCTTTGCTTTAGCAAAACACTTCACTAGAATTAAGTAGTCTACATAAATTTGCTATATCAAGGTCATAATGTGTAAAAGATAAGAGAGATATGGAGATATGGTGTTATATAGTACGTTCTGGTACACAGTTGTAGGTATGGAATAGTTAAAGGCACATCCTAATATATAGGTAAAATTACAAATGTGTACATTTGCGTGGTAATCAAGTTCTACTTTCTAAAGAAGGTCTTGTAGGGGATGTAATGGTT
>NW_010158963.1:14300-14754 GCF_000695765.1 Mesitornis unicolor | reverse complement strand
CATGCCGGCCCCGCGCTGGGTGTGCTCCGGGCCGTTTTCCTGCTCCCTGCGCGTCCCCAGGATCTTCTCCCCTGTGCTCTCGCTCGCTGCAGTGCGTGGCTGTATTTCACCAGCCTCTGGGGTGGGGGCAGCCTGCACCCGTGTCTGGGCAGCGTGGGCTTCGGTCCTGGTCGGCTCCAGGGTCCCAGCGTTGCCCCCATCGCAGGGTGAGGAAACGTGGCTGTGTCTTGGTCCCGTTCACTTGCTTCTCTTTCTGAGAGGTGGGGTCCTCGCCCCTCTATTGCATTGAAATTGCTCCTCAGTTTGGGTACAGGAACTGAGGGGGAAAGCGTGTGATATCTGTAACATCTCCCTGGTGTGTAGGGGCTGCAGGCGTGCACTGGGATGCTGATGCAGGGGCAGGACGCTGCCTGCCCCGCCAGTGTGGCCGTGTCCTTCACCCGCTCCCGCCTGC
>NW_010158963.1:11467-14264 GCF_000695765.1 Mesitornis unicolor | reverse complement strand
GGCAGGACGCTGCCTGCCCCGCCAGCGTGGCCGTGTCCTTCACCCGCTTCAGCCTGCCCTGGGTTTGCTCTCTTTGCCTCTTTGTCTCCTCCTGGCAGTGTCACGCTGGTGTTTGGAGGCTTCTGCCCTGACCAGGATCCTTGTACTGACTGGCACTGGCTGACCATGGAAGGGAAATAGCATCTGGGTGAGTTCACCTCAGTCCTACTCATCAGGATAATTAACTCATTAGCAAGGTTTGTTTAACACGAACTCTCTTGTTTCAGCTGCAGTTTCCTTAGAGCAGTCGCTATCTCACCAGAAATAGGCATTTATTTACATAGCGCTGACTCCAAGCCCTTGGGCAGCTGTAGGGGCTGTAATTCATCCCCTGAGGAATGTCTGGACAAAGCACAGCACTAATTCTGCCACCTGCTCTGGTGATGTGTCCAAAGAGACCACGTCAAGTCTCTGTTAAACGCTGGGAATAAGATAGAAAGCCGAAAATCTTTACTTGCAGAAGATGTATGTGTGTAATATAAGGCTGCTGCTAATTCTTTCCAGGGATTAATAGAGAGGATCAAGGGCGATTTCTCTCAGTATTGCTTTTCTTTTTTGTAAAGCGAAGCTTCCCCAAACCTGAGGCAAGACAGAAACATGACTCGGAGCCCGTGTTGCTCTCTTTCAGTCAAATGGAAATTGCTGTCTTTATTTAAAAAGTCTCTGTTGGCACCGCAGCGCCGACACTTTCCGAGACAATGAAATGGACAGAAATCCATTTTCCGGACTGGGAGGAAGGCAGAAAATAAATTGGAAGAACAAAGAGTGAGGAGGAATTGAGGCGTTCACAGCGCTCGCGGCGCAAGTGATTGGAAGTGATGGGAAGGAGGCAGGGAGGGGATTCATTAGTTTAAAATATGGGACGAGGTTTCACTGTGAGGTGCACATGGCACCGCTGGGAACCCGCACTGCGGGGCCGTGAGCGCCGTCTCGGTAAGGCCTGAAGGCGTCTGCAGAAACACCTCTGGTTTGGCACTGCAGCTCATCACGATGCATCCGGGCTAACGAAGCCCGTCCCTTTGCTGCGGCTGACAACGTCGCGCTCGTTTCACTCCAGTTCACATCTGGGAAGCAGAAAGTTTCCTGTCTGTAACGTTCTTGCAAGCGTTGATTTGCTGTTCTCCCGTGGCGCTGGTTTCACTGCGCCTCGCTGTTTGTGCTCGACATCGTGGATGCACCCAGAGATCGGCGCTGCTGCTGCTGCTGCTCTGACAGCCGCTCCGCAGGGGCTGCCCTGCGCCCCCTCCTCTCCTGCTTTTCCTGTGCTCTCTCCGTGGCCCTTCCCCGGGATCGTTTCAGCTTCTCAAGTTCCCGGTGTAGGAAACTGCACGGGTGAGCGATCAGACGCAAGCCGCGCTGGAAAGGATGCGTCTGACGTCGGCCCACGCACGAGGTGCCCCGCGGCCCCGCTACCTGCACCGAGAGGAGCCCTGGGTCGGCACGAGCCCGGGAGGGAGCTGATGAGGCTCGGGGTCACTGGGAAGTGTGGATGGGGTTGGGGAGGCTCAGGGTAATTGGGAAGGGTTGGATGGGGTTGGTGAGGTTCAGGGTTTTTGGGAAGGGTTGGAGAGGGTTGGTGAGGTTTGGGGTCCTTGGGAAAGGCAGATGGGGTTGGAGAGGCTCGAGGTCATTAGGAAGGGCCAATGGGATTGGGTTTGGATGAGGTTTGGGGTCCTTGGGAAGGGTGGATGTGGTTGGTGAGGTTTGGGGTCCTTGGGAAGGGTGGATGGGGTTGGTGAGGTTTGAGGTCCTTGGGAAAGGCCAATGGGGTTGGGTTTGGGTGAAGTTTGGGGCCCTTGGGAGGGGTTGGATGGGGTTGATGAGGTTTGGGGTTGCTGGGAAGGGTGGATGGGGTTGGTATTAATCCGCCTGCTCTGCCCCTGTTAGAAATGAGCTTTGAGTGTGGTCCTGGGGACGGTTGATCCATCCCAAACCCAACAAGAGCGCAGGCAGCTTCCCAAGGCAATGCTTCACTGACACGGCATTTCTGGTTGGTGTCATGCAGTGGCTTACACTGTTTTGGGGACTTCAGGGCAAGCTTCGCTCCTTCCATCTCCCTGAGCACATTCACTACCAGGAGTGGGAAAACCTCTTCCCTGAGCAAGTCGAGGCGAACACAACCAATACCCAGGGACACCTTTCCCTGCCTTCGTTTCCCCGTCTCTCAATCGCCAGGACCAAAGCGTGGCCGGTTTGGTTTGAGGTTTGCTGTGCATGTTCTCCTTTCCCTCGCCTTGGTGTCCTCATTGACACAGGGGAAGTCTCTTTCCACGGGCGTTTGAACCCAGCGGGTCCGTTGATGCTCCCAGCATCCACGTGGAAGTGGTCGCTATGAGGGAGTTGCTGGGTGTTTGTGCAGGGCAGCTCCATCACATGCCCCCAAAACCACCATTTCTCATAAAAATGTGGTGGCGTTCAAACTGTAGAGGGAAAATTCTGATTAATTTTTTCTTTAATGTTGCTCAGTATTTTAGTGTGAGATGTGCGCAGTTCTCCTCACTTTTCCCTAAGCATCTGTGGCTCTGAACGTTAGAGGAAAAAAAAAAATCTGTGAATGGAATAACATTTAGAAAAAATACAGTATTCATTTATTTTTAATACTATTTAAGTTAAATACTGTATTTATTCTAATACTATTTAAGTAGTATTTTAATACTACTCCTCTGAAGTTCCCATTGCTGTTAACCAGCTGTCCCACTGACCCACGAGCTCGGGGCGGTCCAGGATGCCAGAGGCTGCTTTGGAGCATCTTTCCTCT
>NW_010158963.1:8665-11457 GCF_000695765.1 Mesitornis unicolor | reverse complement strand
CCCTTAAGCCCTTCCACTTCCTGGCATTTCTGTGGCTATAATCTCCCCTGGCGTCTCTTGCAATGCTTCATTTTAATATATATTCCCCTGTCACTGCGGAACTGGATTCAGCCTCCTGGTAAGTGATACCTAAATCACTGCCGCAAGGAGGGTGTGAAATATTGGTGTGCGGGAGGCAAGGGAAACGACTGAGCACGAGAAGCTCAGGAATAGGAAATATCTGCGGCGGTGTTTGAGGTGTGCTGCTCCTCTGCGCCGGGATGATGTTAGTAGGTGAGTAGAGCAGAGAGGTTCTCCTGCCCCTCTGCTCGGCCCTGGTGAGACCACATCTGGAATATTGTGTCCAGATCTGGCCCCTCAGTTCAAGAAGGACAGGAACTGCTGGAGAGAGTCCAGCGTAGGGCTACAAAGATGATGGAGGGAGTGGAGCATCTCCCTTCTGAGGAGCGGCTGAGGGAGCTGGGGCTCTTTAGTTTGCAGAAGAGGAGACTGAGGGGAGACCTCATTCATGGTTATAAATATTTAAAGGGTGAGAGTCACGAGGATGGAGCCAGGCTCTTCTCGGTGACAAACAATGATAGGACAAGGGGTAACGGACACAAACTGGAACACAGGAGGTTCCACTTCAATTGGAGAAGAAACTTCTTCTCAGTGAGGGTGACAGAGCCCTGGCCCAGGCTGCCCAGAGAGGTTGTGGAGGCTCCTTCTCTGCAGACATTCAAAACCCGCCTGGACGCCTTCCTGTGTAACCTCATCTGGGTGTTCCTGCTCCGGCAGGGGGATTGGACTGGATGAGCTTTGGAGGGCCCTTCCAATCCCTAACGCTCTGGGATTCTGTGATTCTGTGATGCGTGTGTGTGGGTACGAGCATCATTTTAATGCCGAATTATCCGATGTGAGCGCCCGGCCGTGCTGTGCACGTGCACTGGTTGCACATGGAGCACCGTGTCCCAGGCCATCTGAAAAATCTGCTTTTTGGGGATCCTTATTGTCTTTGGCCAGCAGCGATGCTCCTGCGGTGTGCACGGGGCGGGAGCAACCCTAATTTGTTTGTGATGACCGCGTCTGGGTGAAAACGCCTTTGAAAAGGAGCGAGGTTGTCCCAGCAGCACAGGCACATTGCGTGGCTCTGCCGTGCACCCCTGTTTGTGGGGCAGGACGAGCATGTTTTAAATAAAACAGGATCTTATCCAGTGTTCCTGCGCTGGGGCTGCATTGCTGAGCCCTCATGTGCTGAAGGAGCGTCCCGCTCAGTGTCATGGCAAGAAAACACCTTGTGGGGCATCGAGGAGCATCCTAAAGCTGTGCTTGCTGCCTTCTGCATCGGGAGAGCTCACCCAAAACTCGCCGTGGTGCTGGCAGCCTTCTCGCTTCAACCTGGACCTGTTCCCTTGTGTCTGCTCTGGTCCCCTCTCCTGTTTTTGGGGAGGGCGATGGTATCTCTGCTCTGCTCGGTGCTGTCCCCTCTCCCTGGCTCTGCAGCCCTTTGCTGCCAGGTCGGTCCCCACTGAGCACGGCTGAGCGGAGCCAAAGCAGTCCCAGATAAGATCTGCCCTGCACAATGGAAACTCCTGCGTGCACTGCGGGATGAGATTTTCCTTTGAAATGCACCTTTCGGCTGTGTTTTGTTCAGCCAGCACAAGCACTGCTTATTCCAAATGATGTTTGTTGTGGGCTTTGTACATCACGACTTCATTTTTTAGGGCCAATTCATGGAAGTCGTTACAAATACAACCGAGATCAATTTGAGGTTTGGTCTTAACGAAGCCAGTGTTTGTCAGGTTTCTGCGACCTGTCCACATTGGTTTTGTCAATAAAATCCTTCTCCTGTGTTGCGTTAGAAACGGGAACGAGCACTGTGTGAGCCACAGCTCCTGGGGGATTGGGAACAGCAGATAACTTCCTATTACCAGCCTCCTTGAATCCATGCCCATGTGCCCTGGATGCCATCTTCCTGTCCCATCAGGCTGAGATGCTTCAGTAACTCTCCTGATTTCCTAAAAACTCGGTTTCCTCAAAGCGCAAGGATCCCCTCCGGGGTCACCATCGTGGAGCATCCTTGGCAACACAGATGAAGGAGGAACAAGCGTTGTCCTGGTGCTCCAGGCCATGAAGGAAACCGCCAGCCGGTCAAGTCGGCGGTGACGTTACCCGGGATAAATCACGGCGGTGGCAGCTGGGTGGTGCAGGGAGCCACAGCGCAGGGGGTGATAAAAGGGCCCCGGCTCCCATTCTGGCTGCGGGAACGGAGCGAGGACGGCGAGGAGCCGAGAGACGCCCGGAGGAGCCCGAGCGGAGCCCAGAGCCCTTCCCAGCGCCTGCAGCTGCCGCAGGTAACCACGTCTGTGCCTCCATGCCTTGGCTGTGCCGTGCACGGTGGTGGTGCCATGCGTGGTGGCCGTGGTGGTGGTGGTGGTGGCAGTGGAAGGACATGCACAGCGTCCTCAGCTGCTTTAGTCTGGGATTCTGCTGTGCACCGAGCTCCTCATCATCTGCCCGTGTCTGTCATTTCATAATCGGGTTTATGTTAATAATTAGTATTTAGAATTGTGTAGTTAGCTTATTTTTCGTGCACGGTGGTGGTGCCATGCGTGGTGGCCGTGGTGGTGGTGGTGGTGGCAGTGGAAGGACATGCACAGCGTCCTCAGCTGCTTTAGTCTGGGATTCTGCTGTGCACCGAGCTCCTCATCATCTGCCCGTGTCTGTCATTTCATAATCGGGTTTATGTTAATAATTAGTATTTAGAATTGTGTAGTTAGCTTATTTTTAGCACTTGAGCTGTAGTTTACTGC
>NW_010158963.1:5084-8122 GCF_000695765.1 Mesitornis unicolor | reverse complement strand
AGGAGAATGGCCCTCGAGTGCTTTCCTCAGCAAGGACCTTACCCAGCGCCTGCAGCTTTTCATCCAAGGGACACAGAAACAGCGACTGCGTGAAAATCAGCTTGGGTACAGCAGTCTGGGTTGCTTCTGTGTGAACATGGGGAGTATTTGGGGCAAGTCACAGAGGAGAAGGAAAGGGCTTTTATTGACCCATGCTGGAAATGTGTCTGTGTGTGGACCCACGTGTGTGGTTCCCGATGCCTCGAGATCCTGCAGGATCTTACTTGGTCTCGATGAAGGGCACAGGAGGGGTTTCTCACTCGGTCTCTTTCCTTGTAAAAGCACTGGGACCCCTTCTCAGAGGCTTTTTCCCCCCTTTTCCCACTGCTGTGTCCCCAGCAGGGCCCCTCCTGGAGATGACGATGCTGAAGCTTTTTGGGCTGGTCCTGTTCTGCAGCCTCCTCTCGCCCTCTCAGGAGGTGCTGTCGGGGCTGTCCTGCGCCGTCAGCCCCACGGCGATGCAGCACGGTAAGCACATGGGAGCTGGGTTTGTTCTGAGCAATGTGGGATGGGGATGTGGACCCCCCGAGGGTCTTCGTCTTTATTTTATGGCTCCTTGGGGCTGCAGACGAGAGCTCCTGCTGGGGTTTCCTGTGCTGGGGAAATGTCTCTGCTCCAGGCTTCAGCACCCAGCAGCCATACACAGAATTTCGGGGCTAGATCTGCGTTATTTCCTCTTTTTGTCTCAGTTTCTCATTTCCATGGCGGAGCAGCCGATATTTGGCAAACAACCTCTGTGAAGTGTAGCAGCCGTGTTAATATTTGCAATGCTCCAGATAAAGAAATTGGCTTGTTTCAAGGCGCTTCTGTTTCAAACAAACAAGCAAACAAACAAACCCCTTTGCAAATGGGAAATGAATCATGGGCAAAGCTCCCTCTGAGCAGGGAGGCTGTGGGTGCTGGTGGGGGACAACATGGGGTGATCCTGGGTGGGTTTTAAGCCTGGGGTGCTCCCCACTGCTCCCCCTCCTTGTTCATTCACGAAGGGCCGGGTTGGTTTGGTGCATGCTGTAAAACATCACCCCTGGTGTGATTTGAGTGCCGAGGGGTTTGGGGGAGTTTTGGGACTTTGCTGTGTGATGCCACTGCCAGGACAGGTCTGACGGAGCAGGAGAGGCCCCGTCCTGACCCAGAGCTGTTCTGCAGTGCTCGCGGATGCCATCCTCCGAAATGGGCTCCTCCAGCAGCACCTGCAGGGCCTGGTGCTCCCCAACATCATGGGTGAAGGGGGTCTGCTGAACTCCCCCACCAGCATCACCGGGTAAGCAAGGGGGTGGCGAGGGCTTCCCCGTCTGCGCTCCTTGGGCAATAGAAAAGCAAACTCTGAGCTGCAGTTGGTGTGACCGACCCAAAAAGTCACCCTCGGTTTATTCTGATACTGAAATTCTGGCCCAGCAGAGGTTTTCTATGCGGTGGCAAGGTGACTGGAGCGGTGCAGGCGGTGGGTGCAGATGCAGAACAACAGCTCTGATGCTGCCATGGGTATCTCAGACACTTGGGAGAGCTGAGAGAGGGAGGAAGGTGCCGCAGAGGGGCAAAGCCAATGGCTCTGTGACGTTGCCTTCCACCCCATCTGATCCAGGGTGGCCTTCTCCTGGGTGTCAGCTGCAGGCGCTGTCTCCCATAAGGGCGCTGGGCCCTCCTGGTTGTAACACCCATGGCCACAGTGGGTCTCTGTGTGTCCCTGTGTGTCTCTGTGTGTCCCTCGATGTCCCTTGGCTCTCGGAGGTGCCGCTCATCTCTTGTTGCTCGCAGGCTGCACCTGGCCAAGATGCGGCGCCCCAAGCTGCTGGTGGGGCTGCTGTCGGGGATCGGGATGCAGCTCTCCATCACCGCCAGGCTGGAGCTCAGCGGCACCTGGTGAGTGCGGGGGCCATGCTGGGAGCCCCTCTCCACAGTCTCTTTGTGATTTCTGGAAGTTTCTTACCTCTAATAAAGCCCCAGCGCAGAGGAGGCTCCAAGAGGCAGGAGATGGAGGGGCCGTTGTTGCTTTGCCGAGTGTCTCTGGTTGCAGGTTGAGACATGAAATCTGTTCTTCACATTTGCTCTTTTCCAGCCTGGTTGACCTCATTTCAGAGCTGATCAGCATCTCTGTGGACGTGAACGTCACCGCGAGCATTAAATGCACGAATTTTGAGTCGGGCACGGTCCAGGTGGTCATTGAGGACTGCCTCTGCCTTCTCGGCACCGTAAAGATCAAGCTCCTCTCTGGGTAAGTGCCTGGGTTTTCGTTTTCCATGGTGGGCAATGCTCTGCTCTCTACTCGGGGCTGCAGCCGGTTCACCAGGACGTGGCCGGTGCGAAGCTGCGCTGGATCTGGGCCTCGGGGCTGTAATTTCTTTCCCGTTGCCAAAGCCAGATGCTTCAGTGGAACTGGCACTAAATGTGACTGTTGATGAGGGTTAATGTGCCCTCTTTGCCCGTGGAAGTGGTAGATTCTGCAGTTTGGTGCCTCCTCCTGCGCTTTGCTTAGCCAAGGGTAGCAGTGATGGGGCAGGGAGTGTTTTGGGAAAGCAGCACCATTCCTGCCCTGCTCCGTGTTCTGCCTTTGGCTGCTGGCACAGGCGATGCTGGCACCTTTGGTCCAACACCCCGGGTACGGGTGAGCCCATGCAAAACCCCCATCTCTTGCTCAGCCTTATTAAATCCTTGGCAGGAAGAACTTGCTGACTTCATATATTGATGAGCGCAACGGTAAACTGATCAGGGGAAATATTTTCTTTTATTGCCTTTGAATTACTCACTTCTCGGGTTCATCGCCTTTCTCCTAATTAATTTTTGCATTATGCATTGCGTTGCAGTCGGAGCAGCAGCTGGTTTGATGGAGGCTGTGCCAGGGAACAGAGCTTCCCTGCTCTGGGGGCTGTATTTTAGGTTTTAGCGGGACTGAAGTGGTGGTGTGCGGGAAGGGAGCTCCCTGGGGTGTGGATGTGCACCATGGCAGCTCCTCAGCTGTGTCCGCGAGCAGAATTTGGGCATAAATAACAGGCTGTGTTATG
>NW_010158963.1:0-5053 GCF_000695765.1 Mesitornis unicolor | reverse complement strand
CTGCTGTCTGCACCTCACTGCTTGTGCTGCTGCACGTTCTGACTCGATAGCCCAGAAATTTATCGATTATCAATCGCCAATGGCTCTGCAGTGCCTGCAGGCATTGCACACCCCGGGGTGATCCGTTCAGCAGCAGCGCTGAGATGTTACACAGCGGATTTCTCCTCTTTTTATTCCACGTATAAATTGTCTCCCATAACTAACACGGAGATTTCGTACCAGCCTCACCCTCCCCTCGCTGCAGCGCGGCTTTTGGTACAGGAGGAGCCAACCAAATGCAGGATGCGCTCCTTTCATCTGCGCGCCCCAAGCGCCGAACCCCTCAAATTCTCAGAAATGAGCCCAATTCTGCCAGGGGGGAGGCTCCTGGCCCCTGCCCGCTCTGAAACAACGACTGCGCATCCTTGGTCTCCATCCTGGAGCCCTGTTTGTAGTGATCGGTGGTTGTTTCCCTCCTTTCCAGCCTGCTGTCCCTGTCAGTGAATGACTTGGTGCTCAGCAAGCTGACCACAACCATGCCCAGCATGGTAAGCCTGTGGATTGCCCTCCTTTCATAGCCAAAACACCGAAACATCAGGAACAGCGCGTTACAAGGTCACAGCGAGCAGCACCGTCTCCGCGTGGCTTTCCCAGCACTGCTTGGCAGAGATGCCCGAGCATTTTCTGGCATCGGATCCACATCATGGAAAATGAAACAGCCCCAGTTTGCTGCTTTCAGTGCCCCTAGATATCCTAGATTTGACAGCTCAGCTCATCTAGCTGTTCCTGCTCCGGCAGGGGGATTGGACTGGATGATCTTTTGAGGTCCCTTCCAATCCCTAACGGTCTGGGATTCTGTGATTCTGTGATTAGATTTGGTGCTGCCAGCCTGGTCAATAACGTAGATACCCATGGCCAGCCCGGCTGCTGTTGGTGCATTTCTGCCTGCAGGGTGATGCCAAAATATTCCCAGGTCGCAGCCCCGGGGATGCTCCGCTGTCCCCAGCCCTTTGCAATGTCCCTGTGCCCCATGGTGCCATGTCCCTGGGGATGTGGGTGGGAAGGGGGTGCTCTGAGCGGGCTGGGGAGGGGTCCCTGCAGGGGGGTCAAGCCCTCACATCTCTGCTTTGCGTTGCAGCTGTGCCCGATTCTCGATATCATCCTCAGCGTCGTGAACATCCGGCTGCTGGACACGGTCAACGGTGGGTTCCTGGAGGAGGAGGAGGTGTCACATCCCCACGGTCCCCGTGGTCCTTGTGGTCCCCATGGTTCCTCTCCCACCTCTGGGCCGTGGGTGCATTTGGGGGGGGCTGTGGGGCTGTTTCTGAGCCTTGCACCCACACCCAAACGGTCCAAGAGCTGCTCACGCCTTGGTCCTCCTCACACCGCTTGTATCCATCACCCTTGGATTTAGCTTGTGGGCTTTAATGCTCTTCATGGGCTCTGTTCTAAAGGCAGATCCCACAGAGCAGAATTTGGGGATGTTTTGCCCGCTTTGAGTAGCAGCGAGCGGGTCTGGCTGTGGGGTCAGGGCAGGAGCTGGTGTTGCTGTGTGTTCCCCAACGTTGTGACGATGGTTTTTCTCTGTGAAGCGGTGATCCCGGTCGGTACAGCAGGAACCATTCACTACCAGCTGGCCAGCCTGCCCTTCGCCTCCAGCCTGTTCCTCAGGCTGGATTTAGACGTAAGTTGTCTTCTTCCAGCGCAACCACGTGTGGGAGCTGGGCTAATGGCTGTTCTGGAAACCCTGGCTAAATACTGAGATCCTTATCCAAATCCCCACTGTGTGTGCTTTTCTTCAAGTTCTTTCTTCCTCTATTTGCAAATTTACACCGAGACCTGTGAGCCCGTTGTTGGTCACTGCCGGGGTGAGCAGTTCCCATCCTCTCCTCTCCCTGCCTGCAATGGGTGTTGGTTACAGCTCTGTGCTTTCTCTCCTCAGTCTCTGCGCTGTGTAAATGCTAAACCAAGCTGAGGGGTTATTTTTTTTTTACTGCAAGTGGGTGGTCTCGATGCGACTTTATGGTGGGGTCTGAGGGTGGCTCATGCCTGGCTGGGCTGGGACCACTGGGCTGACTGGGACCACTGGTCTGGCAGCACTTTCACTGCTCATTTGCTTTTGGGGTGAAATCCCAAGGAGGAAATGCAGCAGCGAGCTGCGATTTGGGCAAAGTGTGTTAACTGCTCTGGCCTTTCTCAGCCCCTTTCCTCTATTAAATAAATACAGAGATAATTGCTCTGGGTCCAAGCAGCTGCGAAGGGCAGGTTCAGCGTCCATGTCCCCTCTGTTTGCAGGGGGTGGTGAAGCAGGTGGGAGGCACCGTCATCCCCCACGACTCGTCCCCCTCCGATATGCCTCCGCTGCTGAACAACCTGCTGGTCCTGGTGCTGCGCCCATCCTTCCTGAGCGCGATCCTGTCCCTGATACTGCAGATCCAGCCACTGACCCTCACCTGCACGCCCGAAGCCGTGAGTGTGGCAGCCCCTGTGTGCGGGCCAGGGGAGGTGACAAGGGACAGTGTCTGGACCACAGCTCTGCTCGGGGCGCAGGCTGCGTGTGGTGTTCAGCCACCCAGAAAAGCAGTTTTGTAAATGCAGTGTGATTCTCCAGGCGTGTGCATTTTCTGTACCTCTGATACGATAAATATGAGGGGTCTGCACACTGGAAAATGCTGAAAGCCTTGGGGTTGCATCTCCAGCCACTGCTGGTTGCTCTCCCATGACTGGGCATTGCCCAGGGGCAATGGTGATGGCCGAGGGCTACCATGCCATGGATCCGCTGTGACTGAGCTGCCCAGGGCTTCACTTGAGACAGGGAGCAAGGGTTCAGGTGCTGGCTGGGAATAGGGACATGAGTGGGAGCAGGGTGGCCCCAGCGGGACGGGCATTGCCGAAATCAGCGCTCAGCAGGGCTGTCCATGCTCTGGTTCTGACAGTTCTCCGGTGCCAGCTCCCTGGAGGAAGCCATCACCGCCCTCATCCCTGCGGAGGTGAGCGACTGCTGCTGACCAGGGTTTGTGTAAACCTCACTGGGGCTGTCCTGGAGGGGCTCCTGGATGTGTCAGGGTGCTGCTGCCAAATGTCTGCTGTCTCCTGCTCCCCTCCCTTGCACCATGGCCAAGCCGTGCCGGTGTGGCTCAAGGCTGCCATGCTGGGAGCGGGCAAAGGGACGGATGTTGGTGCCCAGCTCCTGTGGTGCCCGCTCTCCTCTGCCATTGGCTGCAGGAGCCCTCTCCTGCCCCCCAAGCAGGGGAGCGTCCTTGCTTGCAGCCGTTGCCCAAAATTGCTGATAAATGTCTGGCACCTCCCGTTCCCTGGCGCCACGGGCACCCTCGTATGGCCACAGCCCCCTTCGTGCCCGCTATTGCTTCCTCAGCCCCTTATTGCCTGCAGCCAGTGCTGACCCCTTCTGCCAGCCCTATTTCTCCGTAAATTTGACTTGTCCAAAAATTGCTTGTGACCTTAGGGGAGGCCCTGGGGGAGGCCCTGCAGAGCCGTGGGGCTGAGGGTCCACCAGAGGCCTGCCTGGCCCCTGCCTGGCCAGCACACGGGGTGCTCCCTCCACGTGTCCCCAATTCCCACAGTGCTCAGCCTGCGGAGGGCCCGGTCCCCTCAGCATTAAGCTGACGCTGGCGGGGAACCCGCTGATCCTCTTGGAAGACAACAAAGCCACCATCAAGGTTTCGGTGCTGATCCGGGTGTTCGTGAAGCGCGCGGGCGGGCCCAGCCTCACCCTCCTGCTCCTGAAGGCCGTAAGTGCGGGGGACGGGGGACCTTGACCCGGCGAAACGGGGGACAGAGGCATCCCCACGGGCTCATCCTCTCCCCTCTGCTCGCAGGACGTCAGCCTGGACACCGTGCTGTCGCTGGCTGGGGGCCGCCTGATGCTGGGGGTGTCCCTGGGCAGGTAGGGTGTCCCTACAGCGGGTGGTCAGGTTCAGCCCCACAGCTCAGGGCATGGGGTCGGTTTTTGGGGAAGCAGTGGCCAGAAGAGAGCAGGACAGCGGAGGGAGTGGGGTGCAGTTGTCTGGGGACACCTCAAGTGCCATAACAAGCGTCCCTCGGTGATGTGGAGCTGGGGATGTGCTCTGCGGTGTCGCATTAGCAGGGGGGCTGCTACCTTGAAATGGGTTTCAGTGCCTGTAAAACACATTTAACTTCCCGAATTTGAGCATTTCACGCCTGGCTGAGGACATCGCTGACGTTCAGGGGATGTTACAGCAGCGGGAAAGTTTTAGGAGATGGGAGGGAAAAATGTGTGTCGCTTTTATAACATGGAGAATTGAGGAAAGCTGAGTAATTGTGGGGATGTCAGCTTGCCTTTGATCCCGGGCAGCCCTTTGAAATGTCGCGTGTTGGACATGAGTGATAACGGGGCGAGGGCAGGGGCTGTCGTTAATGCCAGTCAGGGTACGATTACAGATGGGGGAGCGATCCTTGCGGCGTGAGGCCGGAGGATTTCGAGCTATTTAACTTGTCAGGGAGCTGCATTTAGAAGCAGAATTGGCCTGGTTTGTAGGGGATAGAAATGCACCAAAGGGCTTTTAAATCAATAGGCAAAGGTGTAACGGGGTTCGGCAGCAACAGCAGCCACAGAGAGGAACCCAATGTGGAAATAAAGCACAGGTTCAAGGCATGGAGATGGCTGTGTGGCTGCGATGGCCGATGAGGGGCTGTGGATGCTCCAGAGCTCAGAGATTGCATCCAGACTGGGCTGTCACGACAGGACCTGCTCCGAGGGGTGCAGGGCTGTCACAACAGGGCTGTCAGTGTCACGACAGGCCCTGCGAGCCCTGGCCGGCGCCTCGCCGTCTGACGTGGTTTCCTTCCCTCCCCACAGAATTTCCCTCTCCCTGGAGTCCTCCGAGGTTGGCGTCAGCAACGTGAGTTCTGTCCCCGGGCGTGGGGGCGAGGGAGGGAGGGGGGCACCGGCCAGGCCGTGCGGTGCCGAAACACGTCCTGGCTGTGGCGGTGACATCCGCGGAGGGGTGAGCTGCTGGGGGCTCTGCTTTGTGGGCCGCAGTGATTCTGCTTTTGCTGTGTTTTGTTTTATTTTATTTTATTTTATTTTGTT
>NW_010158962.1:0-5567 GCF_000695765.1 Mesitornis unicolor | reverse complement strand
GGGAGAAAAAAATTCTTTAGGACAATAAATCAAGCACTCTTCCTTGAAATATTTAATAAAATAATGTCTAACACTCCATTAGAAACTATGTCTACAATAAAATGCATATTTTTTACCTGCCTATTCAGGAGGCCTAAGCAGGACACATTTGCAAGTACCTGGCTTTTTGTTTTGTTTGCTCTGATTGCACATTATTTGTTTTTTCTCCTTATCCACAAACTTACTTGTAAATGAAAGTCCTGTTATCCTTTCCTTTTCCCAAGTGGTTGAATTTACATGTTCTTTCTTTTATGGGATGTATATGCCTTTGTGGGATGAATCTTTTGGCGAAATAAATTCAAATTACGGATTTTTTTCTTTAGTTCTCCCCATAATCACAGCAAGTTTTGTGTCTGGTATCTTTTTTTCTAATTTACCTCCCTCTGTCTTCCCAGGAGAAATTAAGAAAGGTTAGATAGCATTTAAATACTTAGTGTAAAAGTTATTGGTAAGTACAACCACAAAAACAAAAGCACGAGTTTGACTCAGTTGCCTGAACACAGGTTCTACTACCATTTGAAATAACCTGTGGAAGCCAGCATATCTACACAGACCTATGAGAGATCAGTTGTCTTGTAGGTGCCAACTAGGATATCCCACAATACTCATATACCTGGTAGATACTACGTGTATGAAGTGAGATCCTACCCAATGCATGTATGCATGTGGAAAAAAAAAACAACAAACGAATGTAGAGGATAGCGTACTGCTTAAGATATCAGAAAAATGCTAAATATGTTAAGCACATCCTTTGCAGGGGTAAAAGTGAGTTTTCTGAAGAATTCAACATACTGCATGAGGTGTTGAAGGTATACCTGTTGCCAAATCTTACAAAGAAATGTGTTCTTGCTGTGCCTTCCACTGTAATCAATGGAAAAGAGTAAGTTTCCCAAAGGATAATCTGTTTTAGGAGATTGGATGGGAGAATTGGACAGGGAGGAACTTAATGAAATTCAGAAAAGGCAAGTGCAGAGTAGTGTATCTGAAGAATTGCATGGGAATCCCATGTATCTGATGGGATGCTGTAGCCATTTTGGTGCGATTCTGTGACAATCTTACATAGGACTGAAGCATCTCCCATATGAGGGGGCACTGGCGGACAACAGGATGACCATGAGCCAGCAAAGTGTCCTCACAGACAAGAAGGCCAAAGGCATCCTGGGGTGTATTAAGAAGAGTGTGGCCAGTAGGTCAAGGGAGGCTGAAGAGACCACATCTGAATTAATGTGTCCAATTCTGTGCTTCCAAGCTCAACAAGGACGGGAGAGAGTTCAGCATAGAACCATGATGAAGGACTAGGTGTAAGATGATGAAGGGACTGAAGCATCTCCCATATGAGGAAGGGCTGAGAGACCTGGGTCTGGTTAACCTCGAGTAACGGACATATGAGGAAAGGCTGAGAGACCTGGGTCTGGTTAGCCTCGAGTAACGGAGACCTCATTAATGCTTATAAATATGTAAAGGGTGGGTGTCAGGAGGATGGGACCAGACTCTTGTGCCCAGTGCCAGAAGCACAGAATCACAGAATATTAGGGTTTGGAAGGAACCTTGAAAGATCATCTAGTTCAACTCCCCCTGCCAGAGCAGGATCACCTAGACTAGGTCACACAGGAGCGCATCCAGGTGGGTCTTGAATGTCTCCAGAGAAGACAGGGCAGGGGTCATAAACTGGAACACAGGAGATTCAACTTAAACATATGGAAAAACTTGTTTCCTGTGAGGGTAACACAGCCCTGGACCAGGCTGCCCAGAGAGGTTGTGGAGTCTCCTTCTTTGGAGACATTCAAAACCTACCTCGACATCTTCCTATGTCATCTTCTCTAGATGATCCTGCTTTAGCAGGAGGGTTGGACTAAATGGTCTTCAGAGGTTCCTTCCAAACCCTACCATTCTGCAATTCTGTGATTCTGTTATTATTTTAGGTATTCAAGATTTTCAGGAGGTATTGCTCATTGGAACTGCTCAGCTTTGACTTCTAAAGCAGAGTCTAACAGAAACAGACTGCTAACTTACATGAATTTGGGCTCAGTTACACTGAGATTTAAGTAAAAATCAAGGGCTTTTGTCTAAGTGCCATCTGAGAAGCCATCGCCACTGAGAGCATCCACAGAAACATGACCAATGTGATAACTGATCTTTGAGAGACCACTGCTTGCCAGAGCTTCAGTAGCAGGTAAGGCAAAACAACCCAGAATATTCCAACTGGCAGTAGATGCCCTTGTGTATGCAACTGAATCAAGTCCTTAAGACACTGGTATTTGGAGTCTATCCGTGGATGTTACTGGCCTTCTAGATGTCCAACGTCCATCATAGCTGATGAAGATTTGGTGAATATCATCAGAGGAGCCTAGGGAGTGGCTCAGTTTACCCCACTGTGGATACTACCTCGTGTAGAAGCACCTACATGTAGACACCAAGACCTCAAGTCGGTCACTGAAACAAAAGCATATTGAACAACCTCTGGTATTCAAAACCTCAACATAGCAGATACCACAGGCTTTTTGCATGCAGAAGTCCTCCTGGAGCAGGAGCTAAAGACAGGACATGGACACCCTTTATCTGTGAGACTTAACACCTACATTTAGGTGAAGCATTTCAATTAAGTACTTAAATTTAGACAGTGGTAATGTTCCTCAAAGACGTAATAATTGCTACTGCGAGGAGGAGTGTTCTTTGATTTTCATCTGTTGGGATTTTTATAGGGACTTTGAGGGAGGAAACTTGGAAGAACTCACATATAGCAGTTAGCGTCTCTACTTCTGCAAAATTTATTAACAATTTATTCCAATAACTCTTTCTTAAACACATTGGTCACCCCATCTCGAAAAGAAATGTATACAGTGCAAAAAAGACAGCAGTTTGCTTTTATGCTGAATAAAAGATGTTGATGTACTACTATTGTATTACTGTTTACTTGACCTTTCTCTGTCATTTTATTATTTACAGTTATAAGCTCCTCCAGCAATGCTTTCAGAATAGCTAAGTGCTGTTAGTGTAGTAAACTTCAGTCAATAATTAAAATATTTTCATATTGAAGTGCTCTTTAGAAAATGAATTAAAAATAAACTTGTGAGCATGGAAGAGGAATTTGAAATGCATGGGGTTTTGTGTGTGTGTACGTGTTTTGGTTTAGAGTTTTGTGGTTGGTTTTCTTTTTACTATTGAAATATTGCTATTACTTATTGAAAAATACAGTTCAGGGACAGCTGAAACTCTTTATGAATTTGTGCCAGATTTTTCATGTAATTTGAGTTGTGAAAACTGATAGTCTTGTGGAAAAGAGCTGTTGTGGTGCTGAAACAACTGCTGATATCTAGATTTAACTGCCATTAGATTCTATGATTCTATGATATCCAAAATAAAGAGCTGGGAAAAAAAGGCTCCAGCCCTTCCTATTGCCATTCTGCAGTTTCACAATCATGTGCCTTAGATGCTGAGTTGCTGTGGCCTGTCTCCATAAACAGAAAGTTATTTATGCAAGTTACAGGGAATATCCTACACCCCAAATACCTCCCAATTTCAATTTGCCTGCTGTATTCTGGAATTAAGAGCCCAAAGTTCCAGATTTTCCCCTAAGTTACAAAGGGAGAAATTATTTTTCCCCTCAGAATAGAACTGCTTGGTTTTGTGGCATATAAAGCTAGAGTTAATTAACCTTTGGTTTCCATTCCCTGTCTTAGAGAAAGTAATCTTTTCAATTTAACTTCTTGTCTCTAAAAACACCTGTGATTTTCGTCTACTGTTGTAGTGCAGGTCATTGCAGGATTTGCATGATCATGTTCACTTTGAGAGATATAAATGTTGATTTTGATGGATATATTTTAATTTGGGAAGCTGGTTTATGAGATGCCTTGAGTCTTTGGTATGACCAGGCATGACAGACTTAAATATGAATAAAAACCCAGAAGACGGAATGAAAACAATCTGAGATATTGTCACTTTTGAAGCAGTACCAACAGTAACTACCTAGTTCTCTATGGTTAATTGTTTAACCCGGTCTTAATCTCCCCTGAAGGAGATTTCATGTCAAAACCTACTGTGATTAACTTCTTTTCTCATTAGAAAACTTTCCCTGATATGTAAGTTAGATCTTCCTTGTTCGTTGTCATATTCTTAGTGATCAGAGAGCACAAATTGTTCATTTTGTCTTTGAAATATTATTAGTCACATTTTTGAGCAGCTATTTTTCTCTTAAAATAACTATATCTTGCCTTTCTACCCATTGAGGCAAAATTTTTAGAATTTCTCCTGGGTTGGATTTTCCAAAATACTCATCAGTTCTAGTGAGCACTTTGAGGAGTATCATTCATTCGGGAAGATGTAACTAGCCAAATATTATTGGGAGGTGACAAAAATTTTCCTCTTAAAATTGAGTAATGTGCTGTTTGCTGGAGCATGGAATTACTTTTGGTCACAATTAATGAAATGTTTTAAATAATTTATTACATCTTATTTTTTTTACTTCTTGGTGGTAACAGAATATTTATACTGCTTTTAAAGACAAGTCATGATGAGAAGACCGAGTTTAGTTCAGATAGTGGAGTGTTTAGAAACTTATTTATATCTTCAAATAAAATAGCCAATATCTTTATTTTGCCTACTTCTTTCGAGAGCAATGAGTCACTGCTTCCAGCAGATGGTGATAAAGAACTTTCAAATAAAGACAACAGGCAGCTGTGAATATGCCCTTCCCTTCCCTTCCCTTCCCTTCCCTTCCCTTCCCCCTTTCCCTTGTGCACAAAAGAGGAATCTGATTCCATATCAGCAACCAAATAAATGGAACATTAGTTCAGTGGTCTCATGATGAGACAGCTTGCTTGTTTGTGAACTATTTTATGCTTCCTCTAGAATTCTGGTTTTATTCCCCAGAAGTTCAGCGTTTCAACATAATCTAGAAGTAAATATGAAGATGTTATAATTATTATGCTGAACAATTAATTGCCCTAGGATCCTATCCTGCTTTTGAGGAAAAATTTCAGCCCATCCTTCTTTTCCACTGGGTCGAGTAGGTTTGCAATTTATTCATTTCATTTCAATTTGAATTCAGTATGTCTTACAGAAATCGTCTCTTTGCTCTTAGTCCCAGCCTTCATGTAGCATATAACAACTGAAATAAACATTTAAATACCTCGAGTATGTAAGAATGAGGGAAATAGGTTTAGTAATGCAAAATTCATCAGCCATCTCAAATAAACTAGTAATGCTTTATAGGGAGAAATGTGAATTTTGGACATGTCACATTTCACAAGAATTGCCCTCTGAAGGTGGAAAAAAGAGACAGAAAAAACCAAACAAAAACCTAATAAAAATTTCACTCTTTCTTTAGCAAAAGCTCCAAAATTAAAATATGTTTATATATAGGATGAAACCATGCTTACTAAACTCCTTAGAATTTACAGACAAAAAAAATCAAGATTTTCTGAACTTCAGTGAAACCATATCATATCAAACAAGCTCAAATTTTGATAAATGCATCGAATATTCATCTCTTAGATGCTTGCCTGTAACTAGTGGAGTGCCCCAAGGGT
>NW_010158961.1:1539-18072 GCF_000695765.1 Mesitornis unicolor | reverse complement strand
AAATTATTTATTTCTTTCTAGAAATGTTCTTAAATGAGTAAGTAGCTAGTTGGATAGACTACATCTACAGTTCTGTAAAAAAAACATGTCACAAGGTGTCTCAGCTACTATTATATTTCAGACAAAGTAGACACATTGTGACTGAACTATGAAAAAGCATAAATGAACCAATTTCCTCTGATTACAATGCCAGCATTTTAATGCACGAATTACCATAATGGTTAAACATCTCAAGTACCACTCTTCAGAAACACAGCGGCTAGGAACAATGGTGATTCCAGCTGCTGAATATTTCTATGGGATAAGAAAAAGGGTCACAGGATCACCCTATCAGCATCTACTCTTCCCTGCCTGCTCCAGCATATGCTGCAGGCCTAAAAGGAAGAAAGCAAAGCAGAAGTCCCCCAGCTGCCAAATCAGTTCACAGGGAAAGCCTGTTAGGGAGCGCAGAATTGTCACTTCAGAGCCTGCTGCACTTTATGCAGTGGACTGGAAGAAAAGAGGCACAAACGACAGTTTTAAAGAAATTCTGCTTCCCACCTTCCCCACTCTATGCTGTACACAGTTCAGCTACAGCCAGGAGCTGGACCAAAATATTTGTGTGGCTATATCATACTCTATCAGACAGCTGGAATAATTTTACATTGCTATTTTCATTAGATAGAAGTTTTGTCTATTTTTCTTTACATATTTAATCTGTTAGCTAAGACTCAGCTTTCCCTTTTCTAAAAGCTCATTTAGAATGCAGTTTATTCTACACTTCATTTTCCTTGTATTTCCTCTAATTGTATTTTTAATGGCTGAACTCTGCTCTGTTACACATTGTCTATATATTTACATTGTAATTGCTGACCGATTTGGCCCTAAGCTTCTTAAAGACGATGTAAGAAGGAAAAATCTTCTTGGAATGCAAATGCTTGAATTTTAATGTAAGAGGGGGAAGAAGCTTTGTATATGTTCTACATGAAAGCCCAGGAATTTTAGAACTGAAGCCTCTCCAAAATAGTTTTTAGTATCAGTAATTTTTCAACTGCATTCTACAAATATTATTTGTTGAGCAAGAGAAATGTGTAATAGTGACACTTTACAAGATGACAAGAAAAACAAATGAGATACCTTAAGGACAGCTTCCTAGAGGGCTATGTAAGATAATTAAATTCTAATTCCTACTTCTATATAAGAAATATAACTGAACAAAGTCCTAATGATTAGTCCTTTAGTTCTTCCTGTTTGGCAAAGCTCCCTCAATTCAGCTTCTCAGGACAGAGGAGGAGACTGTATTCGAAGTACAACATACACTTCACAAAATATTTGTCCACATGCCCCTTCATGAAGCATGTATTATTTGCTCCTGGAAGACAGTTGTGTAGTGTGTGAAGGGAACAAGACAGGTTTATTTTATCTGGGAGCTTCTCTTCATGTCCTTTGAAAAGCAGCTTTTTCTGAGTTATTGAGCACCCTGATTTTCATAACTGTTAAGTCAAGAGCAACCTCTGGTTCTCAGCAAATTTGAAAACCGGGCCATGGGCATCTCGCTTTTGCTATGTTTTTCAGTGAAAAACAAAACAAAACCAAACAAACACAAAACAAAAACCACAAACAAAACAAACAAACAAACAAACAAACAAACACGCAGCTTAACTAAAAGTGCAGAAACTAAAATTCTTAACCTTGCAGTTATCTTCTCTTAACTTCTCTCTGCAGGGCTTTCATTGCCTCCCTTTAGGCACTGTCTTCATCTCTCCAATATTATTTCCCTCCACACATATGTACTTTTTCTCCAGCTCTCGCAGTTAGTCTCCACCATTCCTTGTTCAGTCACATTTTCTGTGTGATGGTTTCCAAGAAGCTGTCTGTTCTCTAAATGATCCCTATGATAAGAGTTAGTGCCTTTCCTTACTGCTCCCAGCCAATCCTATCTCTTTCCAGTGCACAAGGGAACCTTGCCCTCCCAGTTTAGATACTTGGTAAACAGAATTCACATTGAACAGCTGAGTAACGCATTGTTTAGTACCACGCCTTTCAACCTAGCAGTGCCATTCAATAAAATATCTACGCTTGTAAGAAGTGCAGTAAAGGTTTTATAACAAATGTGCTATGAATTCAGAAGCTTGCCACTGCAACCATATTTTTCACATGGCGTACAGCTGTTGTTTGCTGGCAATACACTTAGAATGGCTGGAATATCCCATGACTAAACTGAATTTTATTGTCTTTTCTAGCTTACAGAAGGCTTTTTCTTTCTTGTTTAAAAATCTGTCATCCTTCTTCAGAGTTGTTATATGTGCTTACAAGAATTTCTTTGGTTTAAACAAATTTTTCCACTAAACAACATCAACTCCTATATTAATTGGCACACAACATTACTGGGTTTTGTTAGAAACTGAAAAAGAAATGGTCTTCCTGCTATAAGCAGAGACGTGCATGTGCAGTGAGGAACTCTGATTATTAATTCTCAGGGACTGGAATAAACTCAGCAGGAGTATCTGCTGTGTCATGCTAATAGGTTCTCCACTGGCTCAACCATGCTCGTAGCAGGAGTATGGTACAACCCAAAGCTCTATATTCTTTTCCATGAAAGCAGTTATTCAAAAGGCAAGGGCCAAGATTTGCAAATGTAAACAGTGACTTAAAGGCAGCAGACAAACTCAGCACTGTAAGAAACCAAGTCTACTTTGAGAATTGGCCAAAGGTGGGCAAAGCTGAAGCCCCTCTTTTCCCCTGAGCAACTTAGACTAGGACTAAATTTAGGATAAAGGACTGCACTTCTATGCTTTGGCTGAATTTCTAAATCCATTTAACTGTTGAAAGGTGAATGGTTATGCAATTCTCTAAATTTGAAGAGTATCTCATAGATTGTTAACAAGTTATGGGCTTGTAAACTACACAGCTGCATCAGTCAATGACTGCTAATATATTTTTTTAAAAGCACTGTCTTAAATAGAAAACCCCAGAGGCCTCACTTGCTGTCACAATTATTCATTTGCTCAACAGCACTCAGGATGCTGTTGTCTTTTGCAGAGATCTTTTTACCCCAGTTTTCAGCCCAGTGAATCCAACTTTTTCCTCTTGTAAGTCTTAGTGTCTTGTAAGAATAAGAAAGGGCATGTCCAGCTGCCTTGGACTACTGTTATCTGAATGTCTTGGTATCATTTACAAGTTGATCAATCTGGAACAGCCTTTAGCCCATGAGAGTTAAGACACGTTGTATTAACTGCCATCCCAGTTTTTTTACAATTAATACCATGTTAATAAATATGTACATTTAAGGATAAGAGAGATATTGAACAAGATAGTGAATGAAAATAGAATATTAACAAAATTTTGTCAGACTGCTCTTTCAGTAAATTGGACAGAAAAATTAAACTGATATGTTCATTAAATTTAAGAGATATCTACTCCAAATCCTCAATCAATTCACTGAGATTACACAACTGAAAATACACAGATTTGACTAACAGTTCAAGGAGAAGACAGGGAAAGAAGTACATTCAGCCTCAGAAAATGTATATATGAGGTCAGTAGCAGGCTTTCTTTTTTCAATTTAATGCAGCTGTCATCTTTGGCTGGATGAGGAAAAAGGAAATAACTTCTCATCTGACACAAACTGCAGTACAATCTTTGGGAAAGACAGTCTTCACACAAAGCCTGCATTACTGCACACTACTGCTCATAAGAAAACTTAAAGCTTAAAGTAGTGTGTAGAAAGAGAATGAGTTTGTGAAATGAGTGAAGAGTTGAAGACTTGATATTAAGACACAAAAGGACATGCTTGAGAAACATTTAATATTCTCTCTTTTTCACAGTCTTTTATTTGTCACCCAACTTTAATCACACCCTGCATTGGAAGGTTCTCAGCCAAGCTACATGACTGACTGCGTATTTAGTCCCAGCTCATCAAAAGAGTGGAGTAGTTTAAGCCTCTGCATTGGTTGCTATTGTGTTGCCAGATTTTAATTTAAGTGAGTGAGCTATCTGCCCTGAAAATAAGTGTCCTGATTGCTTATCTCAGGCCTCCTCAAGCCTTTTCATTTCTGCTTCCTCACTGCTCCTGCTGCATTATTGTTAATTATGAGAGCACTCACACTCCCAGCTACACTTCCTCTGAAGTTTTTCTGACATGACTAAAGCTTCCCCTTACATGTTCAAGCTAGCTTATTTTCCATCTTCTGCATCTACTTCATGAGCATAAAAATTGTTCCATCCAAGGGCCATAAATAAGATAGAGAATTCTACCAAATATTTTTTCAAAAAATGTCTACATTAAATGTTGTAAAACTTGTTTTTTGAAAGTTACTTAAGTCTTCCAGCAGAATTCAAAATTTTAAAGTACACTTCAGAAAAGAAAATTAAAAACCAGAATTCTTTGAATTTGATCATTTTTTCTAGCCTTTGAATCTGATCTCCTGGAATGGAAGATCAGAAAAGCTGACAGCTGACTGCTTGTTCCTCTCAGAGATAAAATTACAGAGAAAAAAACCCCAAAAGTATCAAATTCCATTTAAATCTACTTTTGTTTTATTTGTGGATTATGAGAGAGAGTAATTGGGACTGACTGGGCCAAACAATAGGATCAAAAGTACCTTGTGAAAGAGCTTTCCTGACTTCAGTGAGATCATATTAGAGGTCAAGCTGGTCACAGTTTTTAAATCCACATGATTTAGTCTGTGACAAGATAGTACTGAGTCCTAAGGAAGAATATCATACTGGAAAAAATGTGCCAATGAGCCAAGACTAATTCACTATTAAAGCCAAAACTCAGAAATTAAAGTCTGAAAAAGAATTTTCCATATCACTACAAAAGCTAACTCCATTGTGGAAAATTTTATGATTAAGTGAACCATCAATGGTCAACCAAAATCGCAAAAGAATGGAGTTTTCATACAAGTTGTTCTAAAGTGAAATCTCCAGACGTGAGCACCAGGAAAAGTGTACTTTGTTACTAGCTACTAAAAGATGATAACTCATACTTCCAGACACATTCAAAACCACCTGTAGACAATTCTGGTGGTTTTAGTGCTAAATAGCATTACTAGCTGAGAAACCCACAAGCAAATGTCCTTACTGGGAACATTAAATCTGTCTCCTTTCAAGCAGGTCAGCAGAAAACCAAGATGAAATGTTCAGTGGCTCCCCTGCAAATCTAGCTGAGAGATTTCCAGATCTCTACTATTCATTTGACTTTCTCCAACTGCCAAGTAATGCACTTATGGTCAGTTGTTATCCAACCTAAAAGCGCCACAATATAATAATGAATGAAACTAAGAATATTTGAAATATAGCTGTACTTCTGAACATAAAATCAGACTTATAAATTCATGGAAAAAAAAGTATTCTATTGATTAAGAATATTAATTAATAATTTCCACACACATAAATTAGATATTTTACTGATAAACAGACCAAAAGTTGAACTTATGTGTCACCAAAAGATGTTTATTTTTTTTTACATGGCAATTTTAAGTTGCCATGTCTTCAGTGACAAGAGGTTTCTGGGACATGTGCACTATCACAAAATCAGAGAATAATTCAATTTGCAGGGAATTCAGGAAATCTTATTATCCAATCTACTCAAAGTAAAATCAACACTGAACTCGGACCACGTTGCTGAGGACTTTTTCCATTATAGTCTAGTTCTGGTTTGTGTTTTTTTTTCTCTTGAAATTGTCTTTCATTATATCAGTTGGGCGGTCACATCAAACTGTCATTTATTTACTTCCTTTAAACCTATAGACAAAGAGAATGGAGCAGATTTGCCATATTTCATCCAATGCAAATTAAATTTTCTATTATTTTTTATTAAATATCCTACATTGACTTATTGAACATGTGTTTAAACATCTGTGTATTTCAGACAGATAGCCTTCTAATGACTTCAGGAAGTCACCTCATCCAACCTTCTACTGAAAATAAGGTCAATGCTGAACTCAGATCAGGTTGCTCAAGGCTTGTACTATTTAAGTGTAGTTTAGGGTGGGGGTTTTTATCTCTCTCTCAAAGCTACCTCTCAGTGTATCAGTAGGATGGTAGCAATGCATACTGATTTCAAAGTCATGATTCTGTCATTAAAAACTAACTTCCAGCACAGAATATTGGCTCAGAGCTTGGAGTTTCTTTTCTTCTTTTCTGATTTTGTTGTTGTTGTTGTTGGCTGTTTTTTTGTTTGGGTTTTTTTTTTTTGTATAAGCAACTAATGATGAGGTCAATAATGTGTTTGGGTGGTTTTGCCACACAGTCTTCAATCAGCTTGTACTATGATTAAACAAACACTCAACTGCACAGAAGCCACCAAAACCAGCAGATTACAATACTTGCTTTTATCTTGCTTCAAAACCATTTCAAAGAGAGATGATTTATTGTTCCCATATTTAGAAAATAGGACTCCCACCCTGTTTTAATTTAGATTGACTCAAATGTGTTATAGTTAATAGTTAGTATAGTTAAACACTATAATATCCCTTAATGTATATTCCCTAAAATAGATTGAAATTCAATTAATATTTTTGGTAAGATAAACACTGTTCCCTACATAAGTTTTAAACAATGAGTGAAAACCAGGAAGCGACAATAAGAAACTAAAACTGAGAAATCATCTTAAAAATAAATCTAAGATAAATGCAAAGCTTCTATCTTACTCTCTCCATCTTTCACAGCAACCGTTTCACAAATCATTCCAGATTACCACATGATGAAAGCAACAATGCCCCCCTTCAGTAAAAAAATCGCTATCATACCCATCCAGGGTTTTTCCCTCTTTTCTTGAAGAAACATTTATGCAAGCGAGAGTTATAATAATATTTGGAACAAACTACCTCATGGACAGGTGCTGGGCAAGCAACCACTGAACTGGAGTGCTGCCAGTACACCTCACTCTTGGCTGGATCTTTCCATGGCAGAAAGTGTAGCCATAATGTTCGCATTTGTCTCGTCAGCCACTTCCCTTTTTTCACTCCTTACTCCTTTCCCTGCCAGTGTTCCCTTTGAATGCAATGGGGCCTTGTGCAGAGGTTATTCAGATCCTAATATAATTCTTAACTGTATTCATTCAAATTTTGGATGAAACAACGGTAGTGTCAATTTTAAATCCCTAACTAGTGACAGCGGTAGGTATAAAAGTCTTCCAGTACTGGAAACTTTGTCTGCCTAATACAGAGTCTTTCTTTCAAGGCATAGGATTATTTTTTTTCTGATTCATACATGGTTTTCTTCTTTTCCACTCTACAAGCTTACCATTGCATTTCTTAACTGTTTATTCCTGTGCCTCCTGCTAGCGCTCTTGAATGTAGCTTCATGCTAAATTTTATATTGGAAGGCTCAGGTGTTGTCTTTTTTTTGGTCCTGCAACTCCCCAAAAATACTTATTTAGAAAGTATTTCAGAGCACTTATTATACAGAATGACTTGGTTAACAGAATTTACATTTCATCTGGAATCCTTCAAAGGAGCAGTATATGCACATTCCTTGCTTTTTAGTAAAGTGTTCATGATAACATCAGTTTCAAAATTTTCCCCTAGAACCACATCTATGCGGAATTTTCTCAGGTGTTTCACATCCACAGCTCTTGCTTCTCAGGAAAGAGCTCTTCAATAAAATGGTATAATAATAAATATTAAAATTAAATTTTAAAAAAATTTAAAAATAAAATAAAAAAATTGAAAATAATTAAAAATAATTAGTATATGTACTAAATGTGTTTAGTAGCATTGCAACTGAACCTCTAGACTTTTAAGAGTTTAACAGGACATCTTCTATCCCAACAGCTGGACCACAGATCAGGATGTTGTAAGACTACAGTCAGCTCTGCTCTTCCATATATATCACATTTCTTTCAGAACTGTGTTCAGTTCTAAACTTGAAACTAATCTTAATCTTATCTAAATTCAATAAACTATACCATTTGGTTGAATACAGCATTGCTGAATCTGAAGAGCAGAAATACATAATCACAGAATCACAGAATAGTAGAGGTTGGAAGGGACCTCTGGAGACCAACTAGAGCAACTCCCTGCTACAGCAGGTTCACCTACAGCAGGTTGCACAGGATCATGTCCAGGTGGGTTTTCAATATCTCCAGAGAAAGAGACTCCATAAACTTTCTAGGCAGCCTGGTCCAGTGCTCTGTCACCTTCAGTGTAAAGTAGTATTTCATCATGTAAAGCTTGAAATTCTTGTGTTCTAGTTTGTGTCTGATGCCCCTTGTCCTGTCACTGGGCACCACTGAGAAGAGACTGGTCCCCTCCTCTTGACACCCGCTCTTTGGAAATTTATAAGCACTGATAAGATCCCCTCTCCATTTTCTCTAGGCTAAACAGATCCAGGTCTCTCAGCCTTTCCTCATAAGAGAGGTGCTCCAGTCCCCTCATCATTTTAGTGGCTCGATGCTGGACTGTCTCCAGTAGTTCCTTGTCTTTCTTGCACCGGGGAGCCCAGAACTGGACACAGTTGAACACTGGACTCCAGATGTGGCCTCACTAGGGCAGAGTAGAGGGGGAGGAGAACCTCCCTTGACCTGCTGATCACACTCTTCCTAATGCATGGCAGGATACCATTGGCACATACCACGGGCACATCGCTAGCTGATGGTTAACTTGTCCACCAGGACTCCTAGGTTCTTCTCAGCAGAGCTAATAATGTTCACCAAGATAGCAATTAACAGTTTGTCAGTTCAAACAACATATACACACGAAATAAAACTTCCAGAAATTCTAAAATCCCAGAAATGCTAGCAATCTGGAAATGGAAGGAGGTATGTAAATGTGACAATACTCCCACATTTAAAGAAATCATACTTAGTCCAGAAATATTTTTAAATAGTAGCAAGTACAGCCAGTGTGGAGGAGATAGTGAAGTAAAGAGAAGCTACTGTGCATTCTTTTATACATATAGGGACCACTGTTGTCTCTTTAAAGTAAAGAGAAGTGTACAAAGTAGAAAGCTTCAATGCAGTTTCAATACATCAAAACAAAGGTAAGTCTATAGGATTCGAAACAGTATACAAAGAATTGACATGATAAACTAGCTGTAGGGAAGCTCTAGTTTCAAGATAAAACTTAGAAAACAGACTCCTGCGTATCTATTGCTGCACTATAATTCAAACATTACACTGAAATATAATGCTGTTAACACAGCATATTATTAATTATCAGTAAAAAGATACGAACCATCATTGTCTAATGCCTAACTTCTTTGGAGTACTTTTTACCTATAGATATCTGAAAGGCTTAAAACACAACAGTAACAGTGTTTAAAAACATAAAGCTATTTCACTATTTATTCTGACACAGCATATTTAAAATAAAGTTGCTTTGTAAATCTTTCAGGCCTTTGAGTAATTAAGGCAGGCCTGAGCCCCTTGCCATTTCCCTGTCCCTACTTGTTTCTCTCTTAAATTCTCTGAATTAAAAGTAGTCTACTTGGGTAATTTGACATGGATGTACATTTTCCCAACATTCAACAAGTACAGGCTTGCAATAATTCCCATGCAGAACTCTTCTTTCTAGGCAGTTAGTCAGAGCATTTGTCTCTGTAGTATGCAGCATTTTGCATGGGTTTATAAGTGACACAATAACCATATTATAGTTGGGAGTAAATGAACAGCCTTATAGCTGCACAGCATATTGGCAGGTAAATAGAAGAGCAGTAAAAGGCAAGCTTACAGTGAAGTTTAAACATATTTTAACTACAAAGAAGAAAAAAGTACTGACTTACCTGTGGAGACGAGGGACTAAAAGCCACATTGATGACAGATTCTGTGTGTCCCCCCAGTTTATGTGAAAAAGTGCTTGAATGCATTTCATATATGTAAGCCTAAAAAACAATGAGATTATATTCTCACTTTAAAAAAATAGATCACATTCTGGAAGCACTAAGTTACAGTAAAGGAGGACTAAATATTAAGCCCATAGATAAATTAGAAAATTTTCATAATAATTAAACATATAAAAGTCATCAGCATCTTACAATTGATTTCTATAATGCAGGATAATTTAACAAATGCTTAAGTTAACTCAAATGAAATTAAAAAAATATTTAGAAAGACTAATGCAATATTTTCTCTTGAATAACTAGATATTAGGTATATTTCAAGTAGGCAGGTAAAAATATGACCCCTTAAAATTATGACTTTTTCTTTTAAGTAGAAATGTGTAGAATCTAAAATCTTGGTTTCTAAAATTGAAAACTCTTATATTAGTTTCTACATTAAATACTTTTTTTCAGCTTCTACATTTGCAGTTTTTAACTGAACAGCATAGAATTCAATAACAAATCAATAATATTATGAGTGATGCGGGTATCATCAATGAGAAAAAGCATACTGCCTGCTTTTACTTCTCAAAGGAAAAACTGAAAAGTGCATTCCAAGGAGCAAATTAAATTTAGTAGCAAATATTATACTTTTATTGGTACAGCCACAAATAATGAAAATTGCCAAAGAAAAACTGCATTAAGAAGCCAATCCAAAATTCAGTGAAAGTCATAGACATATTGGTACTATGAAAAAGGTTGGTCAAACTATTTCTGATACAAGCCAGGATGCTGTTGGCCTTCTCTTCTATTGGGCTCACTGTCAGCTTATCTTCAGTCAGCTGTCAACCGACGAAACTGGTAAAGGCATTCCACACAGATACTGCCATATTAACTGGGAAAGTAGCAGAGTATCCAGTAATGTGTTAAAATCATTGCATCCTTCCTAACAGGACACAGCAAATGCTTGTTAATTGAAAATTCTGCTTTAAAAAGTAAGTCCCTCCTCCCTACTTTTCAAACTTCTCAGGAAGCTGGTCATAATAATGAATATTTGATTGCTAGTAATATAAAAGCAGAAATTGTGGGATGTTTTTTGTTTTAAAACATACAGCCGTATCACACCTACTATGACTGACACTACTTGATACATGATCAGTTCACAAGGGAACAGATCACAGAATCACAGAATGGTAGGTAGGGGTTGGAAGGGCCCTCTGAATATTCTGTAGTTCAACCCTCCTGCTAGAGCAGGATCACCCAGAGAAGATCACATAGGAACACATCCAGGCGGGTTTTGAATGTCTCCAGAGAAGGAGACTCCACAACCTCTCCGGGCAGCCTGTTCCAGTGCTCTGTAACCCTTACAGTAAAAAAGTTTTTCCTTATGTTTTGGTTGAACCTCCTGTGTACTACTTTGTGACTGTTGCCCCTTGTCCTGTCACTGGGCACAGCCAAGAAGAGTCTGGTCCCATCCTCCCGACACCTGCCCTTTACATATTTATAAGCATTAATAAGATCCCCCCTCAATCTTCTCCAGGCTAAACAGCCCCAGCTCTCTCATCTTTTCCTCATATGAGAGGTGCTCCAGTTCCCTCATCATCTTAGTGGCTCTATGCTGGACTGGCTCCAGTAGTTCCTTGTCCTTCTTGAACTGGGGAGCTCAGAATTGGACACAGTATTCCAGATGTTGCCTCACCAGGGCAGAGTAGAGGGAGTGGATAACCTCCCTCAACCTACTGGCCACACTCTACTTAATGCACCCTAGATGCCATTGGCCTTATTGGCCTGTTTGTTCTCCTTGCTGCATGCATTAGTATACAGGCATTTGAGAGAGAGAGTTGAGTATGCAGCTTTCAACCTAGAAGGGTGGAAAGCCTTCTGATTATCATCATGGCAGGTAGCTGAGGAACCTTTGTTCTTGCTGTGATTGGCCAAGCTTATTCCCCAACTGTGTGCAATGGCTTGAGTTTTGCTGTTTTGACCCTCGTCCCTCAAGTTCTTCAGCCTAAAGCCCAAGCAAGATAAAAGTGAGCTATAGAACTTTGTTGGATATAGGAACCGGGAACTCTTCAGAACCAGCAGAAAAGACCTGCAGTGGAGAAAGGAGAGGGACATGAGGAGAACAACTATGCAGACACCAATGGTGATGAAAGAAGAAAGGAGGGGGGGGGAGGAGGTGTGTGGAGCCAAGGTTCCCCCACAACCCATGGCAAGAGCGCAGGTCGACCCACCTGCAACTCGTGGAGGTTCAGTGATGGAGCAGAGATCCACATGGGAAGGTGGCTGCCCCAAAGAGGCTGTGACTCTATGGGCAGTGTGTGCTGGGGCAGTTCATACAGGAGGGAACTGCAGCTGTGGGCAGGCCCACATTGGACTTCTGTGGAGGACTTTTTTCTCCTGTGGGAAGGGTGGCATGTGAAAGCAGAGGAAGAGTGGGAGGAGTCCTCCCTGCCCCTGAAGAGGTAGAAGTGGCAGAGACGGCATGGGTTGAACTACAACCCCCATTCCCATGCCCCTGCACTGCTGGGCAGTGGGGGGAGATAAAGAAACCAGGAACAAACCTGAGCCCAGGAAAGAGGAAAGAAAGGAGGAGTGGGGGAAGGTGTTTGACTTCGAGATCTGGTTGTATCTCTCATTGTTCTACTCTGATGTTTCTGGTAACAAAGTAAAATTGTTTTGTTTTTATCCCCGAGATGAGTCTGTCTTTTGCCCATTATCATAAGTGGTGAGCAAAAACCCTCCCAGTCTTTTTCTTTTTCTAGCCCCCTTTTGTGGGCATCGTGGCACTCAGTTGCCTACTGGGCTTAAACCACAACATCTGCATATACTAAGACTAGTCTTTGGCAGAAAGGTATAGGAAGCAAACAGGACTATGCTTTCTGTCACTCACCATCTTTTCTCTTTCTGACCTCAAATTGCTTTATTGTCACTTTTCTTTTTCCTCTTTTCCGAGCGAGCCAACTCCCCTTGCTCATGGAAGTAGGCACAAAGAAAAGGCAAAGTCAAGGACAGCGAGATCAAGAGCACAAAATGCTCTGAATCACAGATCTATAATGCCTTCCCAAAATTGCTGAGGCAAGAAGAAACATGGCTCCACATTTTAACCAAGAGAACATATCACAGAGGGAGATGGTTAGTGAAGCTGAAAACTTTTCATCATAGTCTAACAGTTTATAGAACTTTGTGGATCTTATTCAATAAAAACTAATTTTCCATTCCAGGTTGTAATTTTAATTTGGGGAGGAGTGCATTCATCTTTGGCTTAATCTCTATGTCTGAATTCCTCTCTGTAAAATAGGTGTGATGATATTTCACTTTTTTTTTAAGAGAAATCCAATGTTTGTGAAACTCAGATGTTCTAGTAATTTATGCTCTTCCACAGAGTTTCTAAATCAACCATTTGACTCATACTTTTCTTTCAGAAAATGCTATGAAGCACTTGTGCAGCTTCAGTACAATCTATTGGGTCAGCCAGAAAGTAACCTGCAGGGTTTTTTTAATAGATGGACATTCATGTCTTGAAATGTAGCTAACTTTGTTTTAAACTACAAATTCATTATGCAACTTGACAGCTGACAGTTCAAGCTTGGTTTAGAAAGTGCACAATTTCGTTATTGGTGTTGATTTCAAAATGTAAAATCGAAAGGAACATTCTCTTCATATTTTGCCGTATTACTTCAGAAAAGGAAAGAACACTGTGCAAGATCATAAAAAGTTATGTGATGTGTATGGTGATGATGCCTTGAAACTACAGCAGTGTCAGAATTGGTTTGCTTAGTTTCATTCCAGAGATTTTGATGTTAAAGATGCACCACGCTCAGGGAGGCAAATCAAAGTTGATAACTACAAAATATAGTCATTGATTGACTCCAGTTGGTGTTCAATGACACAAGAGATTGCTGATAATCTTAACTTATTGATATCAAGTGTTGAAAACCATTTAAAACAACTTGGATATGTTAGGAAGCTCGATATTTGGGGACCACGTGCTCAAAGAAATTAATCTCAGTAAGCATATTGACATCTGAGATTCTCTCTTGAAATGTGAAGAAAGCAATCCATTTTTGAAACTTATGATAACAGGCAATGAGAAACAGATCATAAGCAACAACGATGAATTAAAAAGGTCATGGAGCAAGCCTGATGAACCAGCTCAAAACACTTCAAAAGCAGATATTCACCAAAAGATTATTAAGCTATCAGTCTGGTGGGATTTCAAAGGTATTGTGTATTCGGCATTGCTTTCAAGGAACCAAACCATTAATTCAGATGTGTACTGCCTTCAGCTGGATAAATTAAATTATGCCATCAAACAGAAGAGTCTGGAATTGGTGAGTTGCAAAGGTGTTGTGTTTCTCCATGATAACACTAGACCACATACAAGTTTTGTCACTCATAAAAAATTGTAGCTTGGATGGGATGTGTTACCACATCCACCATATTTGCCACACCTGGCACCATCAGACTACCATTTGTTTTGTTCTTTACAAAATTCCTTGAATGGTAAAACCTTCACTGCTGATGAGGATATCAAATCATTCTTGGAACTGTTTTTTGCCAAAAAAGATAAGAACTTTTTTGAACATGGAATCGTGAAGTTGCCTGAAAGAAGACAAAAGGTAACTGAACAGAATGAGCACTATATTATTTAATAAATTTTTGTTACCCATTAAAAAATTGCCTTTCATTTACCCAGAAAAAGTGGAATTACTTTTTGGCCTACCCAGTAGCAAGTACATATTCAGTTATCTAAAAAGAGATGTTAGATAATCACACTTCTCAACCCAAAAAGCATTCAAACTCGTATCTCTCAACTTTCAAGAAATGCTTCTAAGCCCTGAGCAAGAGGTTAGGCTGGGATGCAGCACCCTTCTGAATTGTCAGATTGTATAACGAGATTCACTGAGTCAGAGGAAAGTAATGACAAGCAAGTACAGAAGTCCATCTGTAGCTCACCACTGAAGCATTCATCAGCATGGGAAAGACTTTAATCATTACTGCAGAGACTACTTTCATATTGAACACCTGCTAGACAAAACAGACAGAAAATGGATGGGAACACAACTTTCCCACTGTACTTCATTCTTACAATTCTATCTTAAGAGAAATAGTGTTAAACTTCTTTCTCATACTGTATTTGTAGACCTATAAACCTCAAATATTTAGATGTGGTGGTTCATCTTCAACAGAAAAAATGGAAAAGACCCTGACTACATCCCAGAATAGTTTATTATGTTGTGGTAGCTATCATCTTCTCTTCCAATAGCTATGCTTTTAAGAAAAGTAATAGCAAAAAATTTAAATCAGAGTAATTTTTATATGGAACACAACAAAATGTGATTAAAAGAAAAACATCACCATAAAAAGGGTATAAACACAGCTGCTGTTTAAGTAACACTAGTCACAGATATTTAAGTTAGTCAGTGATGGTCTAAATTCTGAGAATAAAAACTAACTTGGTGTAAGATTGACAATAAACTTTTCAGTAGATTTATTTTTAACTTCAATAGTAAAGAAAAAAAAAAACAACCAAAGGAAATTGTATTTTAACAGAAATGGCATTCAGGTATTCATAAGAAATGGAATAGCCCCAGTATAAACATTCTGATACTATTGTCTGCCCTCATTCTAGTTTTACTACATTTCTGTTGTCATTCTGTTATAGGCATAAGAAATTTTTAGCTGGCTAAAGTAGGCTTTTGTTTTAGCAGTAGAGCTAAAAGAACACTTTGACCTCTACAAAGTTAAGAAGAATGGGCCATGGTAGGAGATGTGTATACAGGTGCTTAGGATGGGTATAAGAAGAATGGGCCATAACTTCTTTTCTCTCTGTGTCAAAATCATATAGGGGTAGTTCAATGTCTTCCTTGGCTTGATAGTGGGGAACCAATCAGGGTGAGGGGTATAGTAAAAGGTGATCATTTTATGCATGCTCATATGATTTTGCTATTGTTAGAAAATGTATAAATAGGCTGTGAAATTGTATGGGCGTTGGAACACACCTTTGAGGGGCTACCTTCTGTGTTCGCTGAGAATAAAGAAGTGCCTGCTTATCTGCAACTGTGTAGATAAGTTTTTCTCGTCGTGATTGTGACCCTCTCAACAGTTTTGGCGACACAGATGGGACCTTGCGAGTAAGACTGGACGAGATCAGGTGCTGATCGACCTCCAGCCGGCACCGAGGAATTCTTGGGGGAGGACCATCGCCTTCGACTCTTACAGCTCCTCGCAATGTTCCCTGGTACGGTAAGGCACTTCTTTTGGTGTAGGGGCTAAAATCTGATGAAGTAACCTGTAAGTCATGGTGTCGGAGACCCCGCTTGGTTGGGCTCAGGTGAAGCCAAGGAGCCTGCCTGTCAGACGGAGTGAAAGTTCTGCATGGTTGGGCTAGGGAATTCCCCGGTATTTGGAGCCTAGGAGCCGCCCGTAAGGCGAACACTGCATGGTTGGGAGGGTTGGCATTGGTATTGATATTGGTAAAGAATCTGTGAGACAATCACAGGGTTAATGGAGCTGGCATTAAGTGGATCCACACAAAACCAAACAAACAAACAAAAGAAAAGAAAAAGGCGTTGGGAAAGGTAATTTTAAGAGAAAAGAAAAAAAAACCTGGTAAAGTGACTTTGAAAAACTGTGAGAGTGTGAGTGATTGAGACGTGCAATTATGCACGAAGCGAGTGCGGAGCTTTGATCTGCGGTTCTGTTATCCCGCGAGGGAAACAGCCAGAGATAAGCGAAGCGTGAGGATGAAATGAGTGAGTGAAATCACTATCCCTGAAACCTGAA
>NW_010158961.1:0-684 GCF_000695765.1 Mesitornis unicolor | reverse complement strand
ATCTCCGAGAAAATTCTAAGGGGCCCCAGCCGGTAAAAATTGAGCTAAAAGAAGGGGCAAGGCCGGTTAGGATCAAGCAGTATCCAATTAAACCAAAAGCTAAACAGGGAATAAAGAAACTGATTGATAAATTTCTAAAATACAAAATTTTAGAAGAATGTGAATCAGAATATAATACACCAATTCTTCCAGTGCGAAAACCAAATGGGGAATATAGGTTAGTACAGGATATAAGACCTATAAACCAAATTGTCAAGGATACACATCCAGTCGTAGCGAACCCATACACCTTATTGACAGTTTTAAAAGAAAGCTATCAGTGGTTTACAGTGCTTGATCTGAAGGATGCCTTCTTTTGCATCCCTTTGGAAAAAGAAAGTCATAAACCGTTTGCTTTTGAGTGGGAGGACCCACAAACAGGGCGCAAGACACAATTAACATGGACACGGCTACCCCAAGCATTCAAAAACAGCCCCACGATTTTTGGAAGACAACTGGCAAAAGAATTGGAAGTGTGGGCTACAGAAAAGACTCTGACTCCCAGACCAGAGCATCTACTTCTACAGTACGTAGACGACATTCTAATAGCCACAGAAGACAAACCAGCTTGCATACAGGTAACCATTGAACTTTTAAACTTTCTGGGACTGAATGGGTACAAAGTGTCTAAGAAAAAGGCCCAAA